>NW_022884981.1:0-26787 GCF_011952205.1 Bombus bifarius
TCTTTTCATCTACTAATCCCACTCATAACAGCACACTCACCAAACAAACTATCAATGATCGCAAACGAGTCACAATGCCTTTCACATTTTACGTAAGCAAAAAAAGAATACAACGATCGTGATAGAAACTTTACAAGTGTCCCATTTACATATGTGCGTGTCTGTGTCAAGACTGCAATCAGTAAGATTAATCTCGTCTGTCGTCGACAACATGCTTCTCCGCAACCTTACTAGTTGGCACCGAATAATGGTACAATCGTCTCGTAACATGTATGATTGATAATTCGTCACGCTAGAGGGGCATATTCATTACTCGACGCTTCAGATTGCATCACGTTAATATTAATTAGCGACAGAAACTACGATAAAGGTCGCGAACTCTCGTATATTGAACCTTAACATTGGGGCAGTGAACGATATTTATGGAGTAGAGATGATATAGCACTGCACGTACGTAGCTGTGCGCATAGCATCGGATTCCATTGACTGTTAAGGGAATTAAAATGAGAAGAGAGAAGAACTTTCCATAACGATGCTACTAAACGGTATCGAGAAGAATCATTTCGTCGATGGTCTACAATAAAAGATTATAATACGTACTTGAGGCGGATAAGTCTCCTACGTGAAAATTAAAAAATGAAGAGAAAGAGAGCGATATAGAACCATGCGTTCCTTCAAGAAAAAAGAAGAAAAAAACCGACTAGATGAAGTAAGTAGTTCGCAAAAATATAACGTATCGTACCTTCGTGACTTTCCATACGAAAGTCGTATTCAGCTCTCCGCGGCTCACCGAATTAAAAAAAAAAATCGTGTTTGTAAGTGTGCTTTAGATACCGAAAAAAACAAGTTTTAAAAATCATGTGACAAGCGCATTTTTAAATTTGAGACGTTATCCTCTTTTGTTCTCCCGCCCCTGCCTTTTCTACGCCCGTCGAGATCGAATTCTCGCGATATTTTGCAATTCGTAGCTGCCTCTTTGGCACGAACAATTAATGTCACGTTTTTAGAGGATTAGACGCTGAAACTATTAAGAGCTGCTCGTCAGAATATTCCTTTTAATCTTTCACACGATGTAAACTTCCGTGGTAATCGACTTTGAAGTTTATTATCTCGTAATCTTTTCATCGAATTTTAATCCTTTTAGGCTTAAATCTGCCGAGTTTCTGAGCACTGCGTACACATGCAAGCAAAATTTCTCTGAGAAGCGGAAAACTTCGAAATTTTTGTATTTATCTATAACGGCATTATTTTGCATTTGTATTTGTATTTATCTAAATTTCAAGAATGTCTGAAAGTTGCGAAAATTAAGACATCGATATTTTCTTGGTTGCTTGTGGTAGCTGGTATGGCAAAGTAAGTGTACGAAATTTCTGGGATCTATGGGAAAATTCTCGTTTAGCAGTTACGCGTAGGAAAACTTTCAGAAGCAATCGTAATTAATAAATTGACAGTGGAAAAAGTAATTGGCCGATCGCGAATGGTTTTTCCACGCTTATTATAGCTTTAAATCGCGTTACATCTACAATTAGTCTTGAATTGTACCTCCGTAAAAACAAAAACATGTTTCTCCACTGTAACAGCACGAACGACTCCCACGCATACGTCGAATACTCGCTGCGATTCGAATTCCAGGTATTTGTAGCTCGACGATATTTCTCGAAACACACTGAAATTGGAATATTCTTCGCGCATTTCTAAGATTCTCCAAGAAGAGATTTCAAGCACTTCTAGGGAGAAATTTCTTGGAAGATTATCTCTGTACTCTTTATGAACATAACGTGAACTTGGCATTATAATATACAGCATGTTGAATGCTGAAATTATCGATTTTATATACAGATTGTTACGACCGTTCGCGGAGAGACGTTGTTGGAATAAACTGTGATTTATAACTTGTTATATCGGTGTCTTATTCAATTCAATAACGCACACAAATACAAAGGAAGGGTATTGCAGATTTATGGAGATTATGGAGAAAGATATTAAATTTGTCAATAAATGCTTTGTTACAGTTGGTACGACCGTTCGCGGAGAGATGCGGTCGCGAGGACGCGTCAGCGAGAGGCGTAAATTCTCGCGACGACTATGTTAATCGACGCCGCGAAATAGTCGTTCCCCTGTTTCGGTTAAGACAACAGAGGTGGTTTAATGAATGTAACACTGTATTAACAGGTTAACATAGAATGATATATTTTACAATAATATGATGAATATGTTACAGAAATTTGACTCGACTTTACGATATCTCTAGATAAATTCGTTTGCTCGTCAGATTTGTCGAAGTGTCACGTTTGACTCGTCAGAAGGAACAGATCCCCTTCGATTGTTCCTTTGTCTCATTTGGAAGATGACCCCCACTATGCTCGGGTCACGCCACCGCTCGCGCCTATGATCACGTGCCTCTTCTTGTGTGAAAAACGTAACGATCAAAAATCGACGTTTCTAGAGCTCGCTGCTTGGCAACAACTATGCTCTCGTCGATACATTGTATATGATCCGACGGGCAGATAGGGTGGTCTGCCTGCGACACTGTAGGGCCGCGAGCGACGGTTAGAAAATACAGCCTGTGGTAAGCCTCGTGGCGTAACACAGATTTTACGTTAATTTTATTCGAAAGATTTAGGTCAAATTTTTCCTTCGAAGAAGATTTTTCTGTCTTCAAAAGCGATTTTCCATCATTAATCGAAATATCATTTTTGCAATGGCTTGCTAGTGGGATTACGTGTTAAAACGTTCAGCTTTAAAGAGGATTATCTCCATCTCGGCGAGACTAGGCTCTCTAAAAATTGATGAATCCTGTACAGACAATATCTATAGTAAGCAACGCGTCGTCAAAACTTCAAAATATTATTACCCCGCTTTTACGTCGCAGATGTCGACAAAAATATTAATGAGATTTCCTAAGATAATCTCATACTTATTTGTATCGTTAATTCAATCGACTAAGGAACAAGTGGTGAAGAACTATTAGCAGAATCCAGGGAAGGTTTTACTGGCAAGTTTTATTACAAAACATCTAAGAACGATTTACATCATAATAAAAATAATCGCGCTATCTCGTCGCGTGACATGCGCCCGAGGTCTCTGCGATTGCTAATCGATCTACGAATACTTACACGTACATATGTACAAAACTCGTGGCCATACACCACGTTGTCCATATTATTTTCATCTCGTTAATATACTTTGTATATTTATGATGTTATTATTTTACTAGTATAACGATTATTGCACTATATTCTATAAGATGCAGCTTTTGTACGAACAATTTCAGGAACTTTTATAACAAAGGAAAGTACTAATTTTTAACATTAACTACCCACGACAATTTACGACAATTACTTTAACCTACGTTCTTACTCTAATTTTTATTCGCTCGCCTAATGATTTAATTTTTAATCAATCATTGTTGATGAAAAATTGCGATGATAATTGCATTGCGGATCTTTATGCAAATGCATATTTTCGTGGATACAATAATACAATTGAAAGATTTGATACAATCGAAAGGACTTGGGCAAAAGTATGTTTCTATCCATTAAATATCATCGATAGTGCTGTACTTTTGGATATTTTACAAAATTTTGCGTCATACGCATTCTATAAATTTTCGTATCTTCGAATCACCCATAATTGTATAAAAATCCGCTGTTTTGTGATAATGAATATTAATGACGGTGGAATTTAAGATTCCTGGATTCAGTAACTTGTCTTACTCTAATACATGTATTGCACGTTTTTGGAAGACTAAAGATTCTTTGCTCGAGATCAACGCGACAAATATTGTACTTCGTGGTGAACGTTTCGCTACAGCCTTTCGACCTCTGTGATCGAGTTTTCGCTTTTCCTCGATTTTATACTCGATCTCCGTAGCATGCTACTCCTTAAAGGTTCACCGCGAAGCGACGCTCTCATCGAATTCCTCGCACTGCATCTAAAAAATAATCGGAACATGGCGACCGGTGGTGTCTCCTCGTCCTCGCGTTTCCTGTCAAAACATTGCGTTTAAAAATATTGAATCCAATCGCTTAAAGATTTGAATAACTTCCCAACTCGATCCTTCTCTTCTGTTCAAAAGATTTAAAAAGCATTTGAAGAAAGAAGATAGTCCAGTTTTCTTTTGAGAGATTTAACAGATTTTAAGAAGAAAGTAATACGAAAGCATACGAAGATGTAGATCTAACAGAATGCTTGAGAATCTTGAACTTCGAGCTTGAAGATCTGTGAATATCTTTGAAAAAAGGAGACCGAAAGTTCCTTTATGTGATTTTACCTTCCGATACAAGGTACATCCCACATCTTCTGATCTTTTCCAAAATCCTCGCTGTCCTGCAGCGTCTGCGGAAGATCCTTATTCAATGTTTCCGGCAAAAAGAGAGTCAGAAGACCGCCCATAATTTCGAGTGTGCCCAGCACAAGAAGAGGTAGGAACGAGGACACAACATTGAGATAGACTACGAAGGGTGCGAGGATACTAGCAACGTATCCCATTATATGTATCAAAGCTACACCCTGAGCTCTAACCACAGTTGGTAATACTTCAGCCGCATATTGGAGACCGATATTGTATGAAATGTTTATCCAAAATCTACCGAGAATTGCCAGAGAAGCTGTATATATACTTGAAGAAAAAATTTTAGCATTAGTTTTTAATTCTAATTTTTCATGAAATAATTTTAGAAAATTTTAAGGAATAAAAAGGGAAGAAATTATTTTATCTGTCTGTAATTTGTCTGGTTGTCTGCAATAGTTGATACAAGCATTTGCTAAGCTTAATATAAGCGTGCTTAGCTCTAAGCTAAGCACAAGCAATAAGCTTCTTATCTATAAAACGTTAATCTAGCCAATTTGAATCTAAGGGATTGTATTATGGATTACGGCTACTGAAAGCCATATAGCACTGCTGGAGCGCTGAAGCCCATCATTTTGAGGACTATTGCCAACGCCCTTTGATATATGCGGAAATACGAAGCGATCTTATGATCAAAGCAGTAGAAGGGGAAATAAAATATCTATACAACGGATACATGATAGGGCTTGGAAACTATTCTAGCAATGTAGCAAATAATCTACAAGCATTTGCATGTTATAAATATTCCAAAATATACATTTTCTTCCTTTCAAAAAGCACAATGTTATACGAATGAAAAATATTCGTCTGATTAAGTCAGAATTATCGACTTAGGTTATTTAGAAGATTGATCAGTAATATAGAAGGGTGTATATATAAAAACGAAATGTACGTACTATTGGAAACTGCAGAAGCCCAGATGCTGAAGATACCAGAAATGACGAGGGAACCACACGCCAGCCATCTTCTGCCCCATCGATCAAGAACGAGCGTGAGGAACGTGTCAGCAGGCAGCTCGGTTGCTGCAGCAATCGTGAACGTAACAAACACGTCCAGGCCTAAATTATCGACGTTTCGTACGTGACCATCGAACACCAAAGAAATCGCCATCCTATATTTCGTAAAACAATTTCATATGATAAAGAAAAGCACGCTATCATATTTCATGTGAGAAGCAAATTCCTTGCTTCAGAAATGAAGTATTTTTAGACAAAAGATATAAAACTGTTCGTGAGATTTTTACAAGATACAATTCCGATTTTACGTCAATCTATTTGATATCTGTTTAATAGCGATACGAACCAAATAACAATAAATAGAATCGTGATATTCCGTAGTCGTGGCGTTCTAAATAGATCCAACACGGAGTACGTTTTGTCTGCTTCCTCCTCTTTGCAGATTCTGGCACAGGTTTCCTGTTATTAGCAAATTTTTAACTAGTTAATGTCGTTTGTCTGTTTTTCTTACAAATTTATGTGAATCTGTTATGTGTACAAAGATTACGATAAAATCCGGAAGAAAGTTTATGTTATATTTGTATGAGACGATCCTTTCGAAATAGTTTACTTGGACGTTCGCAAATTTTTTCATTTTACTTTATAAAACATGAAACCTCTGAAAGTCGATTATCTCCTTATATCGTACATTAATGTTAATATTGCCATGATCTATTCATAGACTGAGCAGTTTCCAAATGTTTAATCTATTTGTATAAAAATTTTCAAAGATAAAAACAATATACAAATTCAATAAATAACATTACAGAAATAGACAATAACAGACAATAACAGAAATTGACAGCAATTTATCGCTGGCAATTTAGGTGATGAATAAGATATAAAATTACTAGGTTGTAAACAAATTTTCATTACGTAAAAGACCCAATTAGACTTCTATTCAAAGAAAATGATTATATGATATGCTTAAAGGCATATAAATTGGTATTTATAGAACGCACATAAAGCAGGAAAGATCATAAAAGTAGAAAATACGGAAAAGATTGCGGTAATCGGTTTATTTACCCGGAATCGTCTATAGATGTCATCGGGCACCTTGGTGCCGTTGATTCGCTCGAATTTACCAAGGATTTTAATGGCCCTGTCTATCTGACCTTGGCTGACCAGCCATCGAGCGCTTTCCGGTATCAACCATGGCGTACCTACGGCTAGAACAAGAGGAACTGAGGTGACAATACAGGTCATCCTCCAGTCGGCCAAATAATAGGCGATCCAGGGTAGAATGCAAGTTGCAAATGTGAAGAATATTGCGATCGACATATTCGCCACGAATGTCCTCCACTTTGGTCCAACGTATTCTAATACTGGAATAAAAAACATAATATTTAGAAGAATCATCTGTAAAAGAAATATTCTGTGAATAAAGAATGGAACAATATATTAGGTTGTCGCAGAAATTTCTTTCGTCTCGTAAGGAGATAATAGACGCATACTATTTTTTGTTTTATATTATTTTATTGAATTATATTCATTGGGACAAAATAGATCATACGTAATTCAATAAAATAATATAAAACGAAAGAAACTTTTGGGGCAACTTAACGCAATATGAAGAAGAAAAATTTGAGTTACAAATATATAAAAAGTAGATATACAATATATAGATTAATTTAACAAACGTGTTTAGTTCTACGATTAAATCGTGTTTAGATCTAATAACAAGGACTTTAATAATTTCCCGATGATTGTTCAAGCCCATTTAAATTTCCGTAAGTGTTTCGATACTTATCGACAAGAATATGTTTCTATTTACGAATTATACAGGGTGGTTGGTAACTGGTGGTACACGCGGAAAGGGGATGATTCTACGTGAAAAAAGAAGTCGAAAATATAGAATAAAAATTTTTCGTTTGAGGCTTTGTTTTCGAGAAAATCGACTTTGAATTTTCGCTCGGTACGCGTGCACTTTATCACGTCTCGTTATAACGGATCTCACTGTAGATCGTTGTCTCAATTGACGTTATTTTTAAAATTTTTTAAATTTTTAAATTTTTAAATTTTTAAATTTTTAAATTTTTAAATTTTTAAATTTTTAAATTTTTAAATTTTTAAATTTTTATTCTATACTTTCGACTTCTTTTTACGCGTAGAATCACCCCCTTTCCGCTTGTACCACCAATTACCAATCACCCTGTATTTCTTAAAGATACAAAAGGTAGAATCACGCGTAACTAGCAATATCATAAATTAACTGTGAATAAACGGATCGTTAGAGTCAAAGGATCATTTACATAATTCAAACACGAGCGTGTGTTACCTTGTTAAGCTATTTATGGTAGATATTGAAAGATCGATAAGCCTGAGATACATATGTAGTATCGTGGACGAAAGGCCTGGGAAATATCGGACGAACTATGAACAGTGTCGCGAGAGCCGAGGCGCCGTCGGGCCCATCAATGTGTCATCGGTCTTTTCAAGTGCATAGTTTCGTGGAAAAGACCTACGTGACCCTGGCCACGAGCGTCTGCAGAACACGTGTGCGGTGGGCCTAGGAAAAGGGCAATAGAATGCGACAACAGTTAGTCGAAAAGCAGAGCGCGAGTCGAGAAACAGTGTACGAGTCGAGAAACAGAGCGCGAGTCGAGAACGAGAGTGCGAGTCGAGAAGCCGAGTGCGAGTTGAGCGGAGACGGAGGTTGCGAGTGGCGTTGCCGAGAGAGTGTGGATTGCGCTGTGTTCTGTACGTTTGGTATGAATAGTTCAAGTTAAGCCACAATCGTCTTTTCTGTCTGATTAACATCTCTATTGTCCACTCTTTGTAAACATATTACATCACGATATTACACATATTTATGTCGAAACGAACATTCTCTACGGAAAGTCGAGTCTAATTCGATGAAAACAATTGACTTCCTGAACGAACATATCGATATATATCCACAGTGCAATGACAAGTAAATATTACTCTATTTTCGTACAAGAAAACAGATTAAAACGATGAGAAGTTATCTTGAACAATTGAACTGACCTTCGCGATGAATGAATCTCGCAATTTCACGAATACGTAGACGAAATTAATGTCTGGTGCGTATACGTCCAATAAATTAGAAACGCAAGGTTGTAACTCTTTAATCGCATAACAGGACAAGATGCGATAAACACGTGGAAATATATCATAGTGAACAACGTCTATTTGTAGTTGCCGTAAAATAGGGAGTAATTGCTCTTAATGAAGCAACCGTGTTAGCCACTTAATAGTGGCTTGCTTCTAATCCGGAATCACCTTCAATTAGTTGTAACTAGTGGCTTCCTGATAATTACCGCTCAGTGGTTGTTTCTTTTTTTTTGCTTTATTATAATTGCGATGCTCGAACCATGTTTACCATGGAACTCGCTTCCTTATTTAAAATCACTTTGTACCATTGAATTTTACTTTTCATGCTTCATAATGAACCAATTTATAATTCACAATAAACCAAAATGACGAACGTTCGTTTAAATCACGAGTTTCAGATATTTCTATTCTCTAAAATTACCTGAATTAATTTTTATTAAATAAAATAGCTATAGGATAATTCCACAAATCAGATATTTTGAGCAAATATCTCGGAATTTCCTGTTTAATTCGCCGTAAATTTTTCCAATACGCTCTGGACCTCCTACATATATATAACGTGTCTATACATAACTGTTAATTCATCATTTTCTCGTAATCCTAACAAACAATGCTTAAAAACTTTAACTACATTTTGGATTATTATCTCGCACGAATAAATTTTAAGCTATTAATCGCTTTCCTGAAAATCTGGGTTGGTTATCAGCTTCGGTACGAGACCATCGAGTAACTCGGTACGCATGAACGGAAATAATCTCCCAGTTATATCCAAATGTTTAATAATTTTCTACATAGAAATTTAATGAAAAATAAGAATAGAAGAACCTAGCATTACAAAAATCAACTTCCATGAAATCTAAATATTATTTATGCTGTCTGTAATTTTCAACATCTTCTTTCGCAAATCATCATCACCATCATCATCATCACCATTGCGACAGCCATTCTAAAATATATGTATCATTAATTTAATAGAAAATAAGAGTAGAAGAACCTCACGTTATAAAAATCAATATTCATAAAACCAACAAAATATCGTTTTTTAAATATATGTATCATTCAGTTTGTATTGCCTTTACAACGCGTAGATAGGGCGAGGAGATCTCTTCTGAAGACGAGATATTATTCTCATAGAAAGGATACAGAAAGGAGAAGAAGACGTAAAGAAGCTTCTCTGAGACCACTCGTTTCATCACTTCGCCTCTCAAGGTTTACTGCCTTTAACATTACATTATTCGCGCAGAAAAAGTATTCGCTTTTCTCCCAGCTGTTTCCGTCACCCTGTAATTTCATATCGTGTTACCGTTCGATCAAAAGCGACAACTCATTTATTGTAAACGAAGATTCCGTGCGGCACAGTTAGCAAAGATAAATTACAGACGATCGTATTAATAATAATAATCTGACCGATATCTCGCAATGCGACCAATCGATAAACGCGAGCACCGTCCAACGCAAGGACGTTGTTAACGTTTCGAAACTGATTAACGTTCGTTCTCTTCTTTCTTTTCTTTCGTTTCTTCCTTCTCGCCTGTTGGCTCGTAAAAGTATCTTAGCATTTATAGACATTTTTTATTTATTTATATTTATTATATATGATGGTATCATAATTAGTACAACAAAGTATTATTACGTTTCTGTTATATATTCATGAATATATTGTAATTTCATTAGGATCGTAATAAAGTCATATAATAATTATATCGAATATGACGTCAGAATTATAAATACGGTTATTATAATGCAGAGTTTCAATTAAGTAAATTTAAAAATCTATATACAAGATACAAAATTATTTAGCGTAATTATATATTTCACAGTAATTACAAAAATATTTAATTATAAAAATAGTCAAACATTTATTATATTAATAAATCCCGATATTTGATAACCATTTATTACATGTTTAAGATAACTATTTATGCTGTATATTTGTACTAAATAAATGTTTGCATTAAATATCTCGTAACTTCTATGTGCATCTTCAGAAATGCTTCAAACTTTACCAATATAATCATTACAATGCTAATGAAATTTCAGAATGTTTTATATAACACATATTCTACATACATATAAATTTTCTGTGGCAAATATGTAAATGCTTTTATAAACTACTAGGTTTATACGCTTTGCAGTCTCATATTTTCCTCCCACTGTTAGCATTATCTGCAGTTTGTATGTGAGTTGTATGAAGTTGATCGAATTCTACGCTTTCAACGATCTGGTCGAGTGAGATTCTGCTTGAATAAGTTATAAATCCTGGCAGGAAGAAAGGCACGTGTTATTGATATCGACTGGTTAGCTGGAATGTTGAATAGGAATTTAAAGAACCAACTCAAACTTTATCGATAATAAAATATGGAAAATATGACTGCAAATAATACGTGAAAAATAATGGAAATATTCTATAGGATATTTGAATGTTTATTAGAGAATTTTAATAATAATATGGAACATAAAGAAGAAAGAAATTCGATGATACTAAATAATGATGATACTGAAAATTTCAGTGATTTTTATTAATATAAAATTAACATTAATATAAATAAAAACAAAATCTATTATAAATGATATAGACGAACTTTTTAACTAAATATCGTTAGAAAGAAAAGTGACACAAGTATACATACGAAACAATACAAAAAATCCGCATCTATCTAGAGAAATTTGTTAGGAATTTCAAAGTCTGTATAAATACGTATACTAATACATAAAGCTTCTAAAGCTCTAAAGTCTTAATGTTTAAAAAAA
Source organism: Bombus bifarius (assembly GCF_011952205.1). Lineage (NCBI taxonomy): Eukaryota > Metazoa > Arthropoda > Insecta > Hymenoptera > Apidae > Bombus > Bombus bifarius. The sequence goes on from NW_022884981.1 coordinate 11,173, forward strand.
AGTACAAAAATATTTCTATTAAAATATATATGATATTTTCCACGGTATTTTCTACGCAGTTTCTACAATTAAGGATTTCCTCGTTCCCATCGATTTTCCTCTAGTTGTGAGACCCTCGGATAATCACGTCCCTTTCATTTTATCTTCGCTACGCTCGATTATAAATACGGAACTGAATATAGAATTATTTGCAAATCAATGAATCCGATGATGTAATTTGTTACGCGCTCGAAACGAATTAGTATCACTTATCTTAGTTTCAATCAATACCTCACTTTCTCAAGTCATTGATTAAAATACGATTTACATTCGTACCGATCGAGCCTTCTTTCTCAATATTTCCGTCGAATATTCGTGATCAATCGTTTAATCGACCTTGATAATTAGAATAGAAATAAGAAAATTCGAACGCCAAATCATTAACGAACCAGCCACTTGCTCACGAATCTCGTCAACTTGGCCTTGTTTTGTCCAACAAATTGTAAATTTTTCCAACCTCGGCTTGAGTCATCGATTCAGAGTTAATGCACGTCACCTGAGTTTCTTTGGTCTCGATTTTCACAATTGGAATGCTGTCTGCAGGACAAACTTGCTATTCGATCAAGAAAACTCGTTTCAATGACTCGTCTGATGAACTTTCAATCAGCGTTCTTACGTTTCAACAGAGTCTCTTCAAAAGTTTCAATCAGGGTCTTAACGCTGTACTTTCAGGGTATAAAATATCTTTCAAGACAGAGACTAGTCTAGATTTTCTCTTCAGTATATTGATATTAGAACAATAACTGGAAAATATATTTCTACAGTATTATAATTGAAATTTTTTCATGTAGAGTTATAATAAAATTTTGTATTATAAATTGCCTGTATTATGGATATCAGACAATGAATTCAGCATGAATTATATCGATCTTATATTAAACAATTTATTAGAATTTTCAATGGAATATTTAAAATGTTACTTGATTGTTTTATATTATTATGTGATATTTTTACGAATTTTAAATAAGTTTGCTAGAAGAAGATGTTCATTTTAATTAAAACCATATACATGTATGTATGTATATATATACATAGATTTATAGTTGTGGAAGCGTTCGTTGTAGAACCATTCATTCGTTACCTTCGCTTTCCGTTGGGAAGTGAAAATTTATGAAAACCCTGGTATGCTATAGTTGTCCAGAAATGAAAAGCAATTTTGAACAACTAATCCTTTGTAATCAGAATATTGTCTCGTTAAAAGAGAAAACAAAATTATAATTGATCGCGAGTACAGAGGGAAAATATTAGTATAGAAAATGATTGCTGTTACGACCGTTCGCGGAGAGACGCGGTCGCGAGGAAAACGCGTCAGCGAGAGGCGTAAATTCTCGCTACGATTCGGTGAATCGACGCCGCGAAGTAGTCGTTCCCCTGTTTCGATTAAGATAACAGAGGTGGTTGAATGAATATGACACAGTAGTAAGTTATATTTCACCGTTTATTCCACAACTAACGAGGATAGTTACACTGGTGCGTATGTACGAGATGAGTGAGTGACTGATCTGCGGGTGTGTATACCCGCTCGAAGGATGTTGACCGTTCGAAGGATGTAAAATCAGTACAGTACTGGGAGACGATGATGTGTCGAAGGAAAGCTAAGGATGGGTGTGTCTAGCGCACGGGACCATCGGATTTGTTGGTGCCGATGTTATTTAGGAGAGTGAGGGAATAGGCTTCGTTTCTAATTGGTTAAACGAAGGGTCTTAACCGCCCTCGAGAGAAAGTGGTTAGTGGGAGGACAGTTGCAGCGTACGTGCGAAAAACCAACTTTCCTTAGTTAAGCCGTGGTAGACAATAGTCTCGAGAAATTCCTCGGAAACAGATGTTTGTTTGAAGGACCTTAGCAGGCAAGTGACTCAGGTTTATGACGGATGCTTAAGGCTATTGAGGGTACGCCGTACGGAAGAGCAGACATCTGGTGTCCGTCTGGCCCGCGGTGTGTGACCTGGGCCAGGCTGAGAGTCTCCCGGCGTAACATCCTCCCCCCGTTGAGAGGGTACCGATCAAAATTTCATTAAAGGTGGAGTTAATTGGAGCAGCCGCCCGACTCCTTGTTGATTGCTGATTGTCCTTATTCTGCTTGATCGGATTGGCTCGCTGGTAGGACGAGCTGTGTGGCACGTCGTTCCAAGATGCTCGTTGCCGTATGACTTGTGGTAGTCTGGATGAGGCCGTTGTCGCCAGGGTGACTTCGAAGATACGGTCGAAAGTCCGGTGCGTTGAGGATATGTTGTCTTCCTTGCGTTCTGGATCGCCGTGGTCATCTGCATTGCCTGGCGATTTTCTATTGCGGTTCGCGAACCAGGAAGTGTCGTGAAACAGCTCGGCCCATGAAGTATCGTGAGACACCTCGTCCCAGGAGGTGTCGTTGTACAGCTCGCCGATTTCACAAAGGCACGTGAAATCCGTGTGTGGTTGCACAATGAAGACGTGAAGGAGGTCTTCGGTGGATTGGGGGACAGGGCTCCCCCCCGCTGACCCATTCGTATCGCATTCTCTTAGTGATGATCCCCGGTGGAGACTGACCGTTGGATGTCGTGACTGTGACTCGCCTTGGTGTTGGAGAGTATGTTGGCATTTTTGGAGCCGAGGGTGACTCCAGTGAGATGCCTGTGATACGCGACTCGTTCGGTACGGCGCTCTGTGAACTCAGTAGAGAATCGTTGGGATCAGATAGAATGTTCTGTAACAAATTGTGGGAGATCAAGCTCGGAAACGATTTGTCGTCTGGTGAGACCCTCTCTTTCTTCAGGTCCGAAGGCTCGTTGAATTTTTTCAAATTCAAGGTGATTAGTAGCGTTGAATCCGATTGTTCAGTTCCTGCCGATGCTAATGTGGCTGTCGTCAGGCCGCGTTTAGGTGACACGTTGTGAGTGTCACGCGATGAGGTCCGCGTGGGAAGCGTTTTCTGATTTAAGGCGTTTGGCAGCGTTGAATCAGATTGTTCATGTAGCGACGATGCTAGCGTGATTGTTGTCAAGTCGCGTGTAGGCGACACGCTGCTAGTATTGTGCAATGAATTGCGCGTGACTCGCGGCGAGGTCGGCGTTCGAGTCGATGCGATCTTCTCCGTCAGCGGAGTTTGAATAGCGTTGCGTGTTTTGTTTAAGTCATTGTTACTTCCCTTATCCGTGGGCCCTTGTGGCAATGGCGAAGGTGGCGTCTTCGCATTGTGTCCAGGAAAATGATTCTCCGGTAATTTAAGCGAAGCAGACTCGCGACCGGCAGCTGATTCGTCGTTTGTCGATTGTGCCGTCGTAGTTAGTCGTAGGTTGCTCAGTTGAGTAATTACTCGGAGTTCTAATTTCTCGTACTCGTCGGCTATTTCAAAGCCGCGCGCGGACTCCTCCTCGTCTATGCTTACGATCTCATTTTGAATGGCGCGGAGCTCCGTCTCGTATGTTTCCAGACGATTTTTGATTTGAATTAGCTCGCTCTCTCGCGGACTGCCGGATTGTTCGATTTCGTCTAGTTTTTTCGATAAGCGTGTAAAGTGGCCGATACAATAACCCCGGCGTCGACGCAAGGCGGTAAGCTCGTTTCCGGTGGCCATTATTTGTTAGATAATTGAGAGTGGAATGGTTATAACTTACTTCTGTTGAAGATTGTCCAGTTGCGGCAGGAGGTTGCGTGGTTGCGTTTTAATCACCGAATAATACCTCTTCAAGGGTGACGATCCTTGACGTTACTGACCTCGCTGGGGGGTAACGCTTCCGCTGCTGGTTATGTTGGATTCACGTGGCCCTGTATGATAGTGGGTGTCACTGGTATGCGCTTTTCACTTGACGCGTGATGCGGCTTTGAGGATCGAATGATTCGACCGGTTACGTGTCCACACTTTTCACTTGTCACTGAATCCGGCTCGAAAGATCGAATGTTTCGACCGGATGGGTGACAAAACTATCCACTGCCACTGATTATCCGGCTCGAAGGACCAAATGTTACGACCGTATGGGTAACAAAACTATCCACTGCCACTGATAATCCGGCTCGAAGGACCAAATGTTACGACCGTTCGCGGAGAGACGCGGTCGCGAGGAAAACGCGTCAGCGAGAGGCGTAAATTCTCGCTACGATTCGGTGAATCGACGCCGCGAAGTAGTCGTTCCCCTGTTTCGATTAAGATAACAGAGGTGGTTGAATGAATATGACACAGTAGTAAGTTATATTTCACCGTTTATTCCACAACTTATAACGAGGATAGTTACACTGGTGCGTATGTACGAGATGATTGAGTGACTGATCTGCGGGTGTGTATACCCGCTCGAAGGATGTTGACCGTTCGAAGGATGTAAAATCAGTACAGTACTGGGAGACGATGATGTGTCGGAGGAAAGCTAAGGATGGGTGTGTCTGGCGCACGGGACCATCGGATTTGTTGGTGCCGATGTTATTTAGGAGAGTGAGGGAATAGGCTTCGTTTCTAATTGGTTAAACGAAGGGTCTTAACCGCCCTCGAGAGAAAGTGGTTAGTGGGAGGACAGTTGCAGCGTACGTGCGAAAAACCAACTTTCCTTAGTTAAGCCGTGGTAGACAATAGTCTCGAGAAATTCCTCGGAAACAGATGTTTGTTTGAAGGACCTTAGCAGGCAAGTGACTCAGGTTTATGACGGATGCTTAAGGCTATTGAGGGTACGCCGTACGGAAGAGCGGACATCTGGTGTCCGTCTGGCCCGCGGTGTGTGACCTGGGCCAGGCAGAGAGTCTCCCGGCGTAACAATTGCGAACTAACTACCTTTAAATATTATAAATATTCAATGGTATATATAAATCCAACTATCTTAAAGTTTCATATTTTTATCTTGCATGAAATTCTTATAAAACAGGAAAATTAATTTTTCTCTGTCTCTCTCCCTCTCTTTGATATAAACGCCGCAGTTAAAAAATAAATATGTATGACCTCATGTATATTCATATGTATTTAAGCATCTTTCTTCGTAACTTTGAATGGTTTTCAATTTCATTTAAATTGTTGCATGGCAACGTGAGTTCTGTTGCAAAATTCATATACTTGTAGAAACGTCAGTCGTAAATCAAGCATAACAACAGTTTTACAGTATGTTGTAGAGATTACTTTGTTATTTAAACTTAGAGATCTTCCTGCTTACAGTAATTACAAAAAGTAACTGTACACCATCGTATTTAGAACGTCATTTATATATATACCAATTAATTAAGACTAAGTCTTAAGATAAGACTGATTAAAATATTAGCTTTCGTATCATTTGTAATACTTTCATACATGCTTATAAATAATTAATGCTATCAAAATGAAACGTAAAAACTGATTTAAAAAAAAGGAAGAGAGACGCTTCATTGGGAAATAAGGATACATACGTACAAGTACTTTTTGTAGCCACTGTGTGGCTTTCAAACTCAATTCCAGGGCAAAAAAGAAATTATTGAAAAACGGTTACCTAATATGTACATCATAGTGAAGCAATTATCAAAGGCGAATCCAACGAAGAAACGACACAAAGTGAACTGCCAGAAGCTACCCGTGAACGCAGTAGCCACCCCAGCGAGAAATCCCATTAAATTAGCTCCGAGCAAAGCTGGTATTCTTCCATATTGATCAGCAACCCATCCAAAAATTAATCCTCCGAAGATAGCGCCGATGAAGAAGATACTTTGAGCTATGGTTGGCAGTGCATCATACTGACAAACCCATCCCAGCTGCAACAGAAAACTACAGTCGAATGATTTACTTCTGATCACTATCAGCATCACGGGAATCTTATAGCAATTTCAACGCCTCGATTAAACGAATTTTCGATCAAAGTTTCAAAATTCCTAATGAAGCGCGCCTCTGTCCTTTTTCCTTTCCCTTTGAGGAAAAAAGAAGGAGAAGCTTAAGACCCTGAGCGTTCTCGCGTCCTTCTTCTGGATGCTTCCTACCCCTCGATGAATAATTCTCCTCCTGACGAGCGACGCAAAGTTCATGGAAATCCACTGGAGCAAAAAGTCTTGCAATTTATGTCGAACAAATCTGTGTGTTCGCGCTGTTGCTCGTTATAACGTTTTATTAAAGTTTCTTTTCAATCCGGTATTTTCATTTTCAGTTTCATTTTCAGATTGTATTTTATTTGGCAATGTAACGCTTGAATTTAGAATGTACTCTGTAATTTCACTACATGCACTAATTATTACTGCAATATGTACTAGTAATTCTGTTACGTACTATAATTTTCCTCTGTGGAAATCGACATTGTTAATTTTCCCACTTCTGAACTATCGATCTTTCCACAAACGTTTATTCGACCCTTTCCATCGTTCTTCTTTCTTTCCAAAAATTGTACACTACGCTTATTTTTTATCGAAATAGATCATGCAAATAATCGAATACGACATACACAGTATAAAGGGATTGATTGATAGGAACAGATAAAATATTCAAAAAGCAGGAAATTACAAGTCGAACATTTTCTGTCACCTCGGATGCCACAGACGCATAAGGGACGGTGGTATAATTAAATTCCCATCCTTGTTGGCAATCTTTCGTTGGCCACGATGGGTCCGGTACGTGGCTTCCATTTAGCAAAATTTCCGTGTAATTTACATCGTACATGCTGCATCTCGAGTAACCTTCGCGGTTGACTGGTATCGCCAGCGACAGCCTGAAACGAAGGAGAAGATAACGTAGATTGGTTCACGGTCTTCGATGCCGATGGACGTTCCGACAAGCGAGTAATTAACTTTCTATTTGAAACTCGACAAAAAATATTGGGAATCTCGAGTATTTATTGAGCTAATAATATTGATTGTTAGTCGAGTCTGATAAAACGTATTTTATTGGAATTTCATTTAAAGCGAAGAAAGTTATTTTCAATTGTAGCTGGATGTACGTTAATTGCTGTTTTCCTGTCTTTACAAATTACTCATTCCTTTGTTTCATCAGCCTTTTCGATTATTATTGTCTCGTATTATTATTGTCGAGTATTGTCTCGTGGTTATTATCTCAACGCTTTTATCGTGTCAATTTATTGCGTTGTGTTCATACGGGTTTGTAGAATATATAATAAACAATGCAATGAGAAATGAAAATGAGAAAATTTTGAAGAATTATTAAATTAGGTAAATTGAAGGGAAAGAAGTTCTGTGAAGGAACTGGATTGGATCTAAACAGATAATAAAGAAAGATGATCCAAGATTTGCGACCTCCGACGTATGTTGAAAACACTTACTCATTAATAACGAATGTCATTAAGATAATTCAGTGACGGTAATTGCGTCTGTTATTCTGATGAATGTTACATAACGAGATAGGAAGTCGATGTCATGATGACTGGCGCTGTCTGAATCAAATCAACCCTATTCACAACCAGATAATACCGTCAAACGATGTTTACATTATTATAATATGAAATCCAATTTGAAGGCTTCGTGAATTTCTATTATCCTTCAATGAAATTATGAAATAATGGCGCAATTTAATGATAAAGATTATTATTATTTCATTAGGCTTGCTGTATAATTTGCTAGATTGTCTTCAACCAGATAAATATATCAATAATTTTGGCAATGGCTATCATCACATACTTTATCGAAAGAGAGAACATTGGTTCTCTTTGATTTTCGATCGTTGAATCGTCGAAAGAAAACTTCGCGGCTCAGAGAAAGTTCTCCTACAAACACGTACATAGCATAAAAATCGGTAACACGCGGAAGTTCTACAGGAAAAAAATCAAAAAGACTTGCTGAGCAAGGCAAGAACTTTCCAATAGAAGGTGAGCATAATAATAAATAACACTTGCACGGATGCTTGCGGAGGAGTCGTTGACTATATTAAACTAATACTAATTATGAAACAATGTAACAGTAACGGTACTAGTCGTAATTAACATACTATCGTTAACATTATCGTGATATCGAAATTTCTTCCCACAAGATCACCGATTAATTGCATCGATTTGCGAAATTCTTAGTGTTCGATGATTATCATAGTCGAGGAAAGGTATTTACAAGATATTAACATCCGCATCTAATCACATCTCGTAGCATCGCGACTTATCACGCGTATCGCCTAACCTTTACATGAATATTGAACGAACGAACACTTCGAACGCATTATGCAAGTGTACGTTACGTTTTTCATTCGCCGGTAAAAGCTTTCAAAAACGAGTTAATGAGCGAATGATACGTGGCATGCGCGAAAGAAACGAATGCTTGCCCATAGAATAGCTGAAAATGATTCGAAAAGTATACTAGCAAAATAACAATAGATTCAGATGATAACTGACCAGTCGACCAGGATTAGTCACAGCCTTTTAACAATTCTATCGATTTTTTGCTACTATTATACTTATTTACTCCAAAGCTAAGATCCTATCTAGGCTAAACTAAACGTTAACTATGACTCACAGTTGGAAAATGCACTTATCTTATACGTAATCATTTATCAATTACTGAGTTCGTTAAGTTCTATTTTTGTTTGCTGAAAGGAAAAAATCTTCCATTAATTAATCATCGCTATATCGTTGTTTGCTATTGTCTTTCGTCTGATCGATAATCATTTACCCATTCCATCGTTGTAGAACTCTTCATTTCTGGTTCCTATAATCTGGTATTTAATATCATCGAATTTATTTTGAAGCACGTGCACGTGCCAAAAAATTAGGTCACGGAAGTTTTATGCATTTCTGTGAAATCTGAAAGGGCAAAATTGCAAAGTACACGTGTGACACGTGGAAATATATAAAACATCGGAAAGTAGCACGCTTTGTAACGTTTAATCGAGGTAAAACAATTTTTTATCCAGCTTCTAGTTTTTTCTTTCGCTTCCTTTATATTCTGAAAAATATGCGTAAAAATCCGCAGGCTACGTATTATGACGTAAACGGAATGGAACGAATCAATAATAGAATAAATTAAATAATATTAATATTAAAATATTAAATAATATTAATATTAAAATATTAAATAATATTAATATTAATATAAAAATTATAATAATAATAATCGATAATAAAAGAAATTAAGGACAATGGAACACATATTCGATTTATACTAAATATCCGCGGCTGTCCTGATATTTATTGCCAGTCGCGTACATACGTTCAAGTTATAATTTCTAATACCATTAGAAAGTTAGGAGAATTTTAATCGAGAACGAGCTCTATACCCTTTGAACGTAATTTGTTCGTCACTTAATCGCTGCACGCGGTAAACACTAACGAGCAGCTCTTAAACAAAAGTATTTGCACGTTATGGTCAACAACGGGGTGACTAGTTATTAGCGCGTTCTCCTGTTTCATTGAAATTTTAATTGCATCAACGTAGTACGTTCTATGGTCGACGTCTTAACATAATTGTACGGATCGAATGTCTTTACGTAAAACTGTCCCGTGCATGTTGACGATTCGCGGCCAATCAACGATATCAGGCCGAATGTTACGTGCTCGACGCTATTTTTTCGCCTTCACGCTCTCATTGTTTGCGCGAAGGTTCAACGCGTTCGCGCGGCGTACGCGATAATACGCGCTCCGGGAATTTTATCCAAGGAGCATTGTGCGAGCGCAACACGTTGCGACACCACATCCTTTGCCTCTCTCGAAACGTCTTAATAACGAATTATGGTGCAATCGAACCATGCGCGTATAGCAAAAAGCAATCGTTTCTAGGCGTTCACTTTGAACACCGCGAAGGTTAATTTGGCAACTACATATATATCCATGTATTGTGTTTCTAACGATTGCCAAATGCTATTTTCATGCATATAGTGATGCCATCCTTTTGTTACGAAGGATTAGCATCAGAGAAATTTTCGGCTTATTACGCATATTGAAAATGTAACGTAAGATTCATCTTTTTTTTCAGCAAATATGCAGAGATACGCACAGGTGCGTTTGAGTATTAGGGCACCTACTGGTTACATTTATTGGAACGCTCTAGCGGATTTTACGCTGTAAAACATACGACGTGAATGAAAGTTCGGATTTATAATAAAATAAGCAGAAGATACAATCGGAAAAAGGATCTCAGCAAGACGATAGTATTAGGACAGCGTTAGGAAACGGTAGGCCAAGAAAAGCCGGTCGAAAGATGATTCGTAGAACTAAAGGAAAGTGTTGAGATATTGATCCGTTTCATAGCGCCGATGCGAGCGAAAAGCGAACTAAAAATTGCGCGTTTAAGCACTAAAATGTCTATATACTATCACGAAACTACGAAATATTACTAATCTTCTATTTACAACGAAGCTCGTAAGTCTCGTGACCAATTTACACGAAAAAAGATCGAGTTAGAGACACGATAACGCGTTAATGAAACTTCTAATCTCTAAATCTCTAGAGAGAAATCCTTAAAAGCTGTAGATCCTTAATAAACAATTTACCGATTACGACGATAAGTCCCCTGATGCTCGTAACCAATTTTTCACAGAAAACGGATCACCAAAGTTGCAAGACTTTCGAGTTGGAGGGAATGACGCGTTAACGAGAGCGTCGCGACGTATAATGTTTACAAAGTTTGCGTGGAAATTAACACGATCAGGAATAAGCTGGATCGTTGTCACCGTTTACGATCGTGTTTCCGAGATGAAAGAAACAGCTACTATTATGCAATCGATCGTTTCGAACTAGTAAACGGCGTAGCGAAATAAAACTCGGTGTAAGTCTTAACATACGTTCACTAGCAGGAACGTGTTTTATTGAAACTTTTACGACTCGCTACCGGCTGCCCCAGCCGTTGCATTATTTGAATAACATCGAAGGTTGTTGACCTAGCAACCGAACGAAGGTGCGATCCAATTGGAGGTGGATGTAATTACACCTTGAAATACCTTTCGTCATCGAGCATTTCCAATTCCCCGCCGAGTGTCCTCCATTTTTGCGCTTAGTCTTTACGCTCGATATCGTCGCGATTTGCAAGCACTCGCTAGCAACAGAATGTGCGATCGTCGTCGCGCGTCGCCGTTTCGACAGAATTAACGTCGTTGGAATCTCACAACGATTGAGAAACCGCATATTTACTTCGCGCGAAAACCACGATGAACGAGTTATGTCTCGTTCGGGCTAATTTCTTTGAAGTAGTCAATGTGTCGATTTTTAATTTATGCTTCAAATATGTAATATCGGAAAATAAGGATAGAAATTTTTTTCCGATTACTTACAATTTATTAATATTAAATTGAATATACAAATATAAATTGGACAGAGAACGATATTTATTTAACGGAAACTAAATGCAATACTCGTATCTATATCAAATAACTTTGCAGTTATTTGATCACTCTCGTCACAACGAATCTAACACACACACTCTCTCTCTCTCTCTAACAACTCTATCAATTCTCACGACTCTACTCTTCGACGACTCAATTAGCTCTGATCTTCGCCAATACACTCCTGCTCGGTCGTGCTCGCTCTTGCTCTCGTCCTCTCACACACACACACACACACGCACACTTTTCGGCTCACATACTCTGGCCTCTCGATTGCCACTCCTTGAAATGTGGAACCGTACTTCTGTTTTGACGCTGCTTATCTTTTCTCGCGTCACTGTTACTAGGCGCTCTTGGATGAAAACAAACCACGAAAGACGACGTACACGGTGTTTTCTAATTTCAGCCGATCTCCAATCAAAGCTATTCTACGATATTACAAATATTAAGAATCGAAGATCCAGTGTGAAGAATTTGAAGGGTTGACTCTGAGATTTGAGAGTAATTTCAGAGAATAGAAGCTTAATTCCTGCGATTACATCCTTCACATACTTCCCCTTTTCGGACCTTGACACTACGCAAGTCTCTTTCGGTCGTGCCGTACACCTCGCTGCAATATGTCCAAATCCGCTGCACTCGGAACACCTAACACCTTCTCCCCTCTCCGGACACTTAACACTTAGATGATCCTCACTACCGCAACTGAAGCATCTTCTTTTCTTCATTGCATCTACAGATTGACTGGGCTTCCCGTTCTTCTGGGTTTTAGCCGGCTTCACAATCGACTTTGCTCTGCGACTCTTCTGCTCTTCGTACATCACTAACCTCTTCCTCAACTCTTTGACGTAGCACCGTACAATATAGCCTTATTGTTCTCGTCGTCTATTATTCCATCCACTATGTATTCCACCTTTGCTTCCTCCTCTATGTCCACATGGCTGGCTATTTCGAGCATGCGGTACATGTAAGCCAAACATGCTTCATCACTCTCCTTTTTTGTTTCTTCAAGTTTCTGATGTACTTGCCTACTGTTGACTTTCCTCGAAAATTCTTTCACTAGCCCCCTCTTCAACTCATGCCAAGTCCTGGCATAACACTCGAAGCTCGCAAATATTTTCGCTGGTCCCTTCAGCAGCTTCCTGGCGTAGACTGCCTTCTGCCCATCCGACCACATGCACGTATCAGCGACTTCCTCGAACGACTCGAACCATCGTTCGACATTTTCACCTTTGTCGCCACTAAACGACTCTAATGCATCTTCGACGTCTCTAAAACTCAGTGTCGAACCAACACATGCCCTTCGACAATATTCATCACGGTCCTGATACACCTGTGGCGGATCGGTATCAACAGGACGCCGACAGGTCGAGGCATCAACGCGGCGCAACACCTCCCGGGCGATCCGCGGGTACCAACCGCCAACACTAGAGGGCTACGACGACAACGAGTCTATCTGTCTAACTCGCTAGCGGTCGAATATACAAGCGATTGATACAAATACCGCACCTAGCGAGACTCCCTCTACGTCCAAGGCAGGGACTACCGGGCATAGCCTTACTGACGAGTCCACCGGTAGTCCCGGGACGAAACGCAAACACTCACACTCTCTTTTCATTCGCCTCACACCCTTCGCGTATCTCTCTTGTATCCTCTTGCGTTTTTCTTGTCATCTTCATCCTCACTTTCGTCGTCGCTTTCTTCTTCCGACGATATGTCGTTACCATCCATGGTTGCTTGTAGCCGTGCGCGTAATTCTACTTTTCTGCCCGTCGTTTTTAAACCCAAACTAGCGAGGCGCTCCTTCAACTCCTTCGTATTCATTTTCTCAACATCTTCATCTTCGTTACAATCACGCTCAGCTCTCTGTACGTTTCCTAAATCTCGTTGACCGGTTAGCTCTTCACCGCCCGTCGATCCCTTAGGATACGATTGTCCAGCCCTACACGCCCGATTCAGCCTTGCAATCAGCACTGACCTCGCACCCGATATAGGGAGGTTCATTCGCGCGAGCTTACTCCTCAGCTCCTCCAGCGTCGAACCCTCTTCACCCGACAATCGTTCGCCCCCAACGTTTGCCATTTTTCACACTACACAAACTTAAACAGTCAACAATATCGTCTTTTACCGCACCGCGTACCGGTAAATTCACAACTAGCTCGAATAGCTCTGTTAAACCGTTTCGTTTTCTGTCTTGTCCAATCCCGGACGAGCCCCCAAAAATATGTAATATCGTGATATAATGTATTTACAAGGAGTGGACAATAGAGATGTTAATCAGACAGAAAAAGACGATTGTTGTTCAACCTGAACTATTCACGCCAAACGTACAGAAAACAGCGCAACTAAATAACTAGATAGCGACTCGACTTTTACCAAAACGCAATCAACACTCTCTCGGCAACGCCACTCGCAAACTCTGTCTCCGCTCAACTCGCACTCGGCTCCTCGACTCACACTCTGTTTCTCGACTCACACTCTGGCCGTTGTCGCATTCTATTGCCTTTTTCCTAGGCCCGCCGCACACGTGTTCTGCAGACGCTCGTAGCCAGGGTCACGTAGGTCTTTTCCACGAAACTATGCACTTGAAAAGACCGATGACACATTGATGGGCCCGACGGCGCCTCGGCTCTCGCGGCATTGTTCATAGTTCGCCCGATATTTCTTAGGCCTTTCGTCCACGATACTACATATATGTAGTGGTGTACTGGTCATCTTTTTTCCACGCGTTTTTAGCTTTTTAGCTGTTTGTGTATGGGCGCCTAATCAGCCAATCAGAAATAGCCGGTATTCTATGAATCCTTTTCTTCAATGCTCGAAGAGCTGGATATTTATCCAAAGCTGATGCCCCAAACATATACTCGAAATTTTCAAGGGCCGCTGCAAATACGAAGTCCGCCCATGTCGTCTGAAAAAAGGTTTGTATACATTTATTTTGTACCTCCTCTATTAAACAATTTTTTTAATTTACCTTGAAAAATGTGAAAAATCGAACTCTTAACTAAAGATCACTAGCTTTTTAGGAAGAATTTGGATTTTTATTTTATTGTCAGAATTTAATGGATAATTTTAGAAACTTCAACCTTTGGAGGTATTTGTTAATTAAAAATGACAAAACTGGTATTATTTAAAAAAGAGTAATGTGTATCCTGAATCAATGTCGAATGGAAATTAGACAGTTCTATAAAAATAATCCTTCTCACGATTCCACAACTTCATAGCTTAATTAAATACAATTCTTCGGCGATATAATTACAAATAAATTTACAGGAATTGTGTAATATGATAAATATCTCGTTAAAGAAATTGAAATCGTAAATTCCGCGGATAACCAGCGTTTATCATATAGAGACAGGGATTTGCAAAGAATAAAAGTTGTAGAACGTTGAAAGGCGTTGAGAGAAACGTGATGTTATCCCGTTATTCGTTAACGCAACGCAGTTAAAAAAAATCCCGTAGGAAGATTACGATAATAGATAACCTGAGTCGAGTGTTTGTCGGGGGATCTAAAAGATTCTTTCGAGTTGAGCGTCTGAGATTGCAGAGACGAAAATTTGGAAGCCATCGAATTCGTGATGTCGATAGAAATCTTCAGTTGGAATCGTTGTATCATAACGTAGTCTGCTTATTGTCGATAAGACTTTACTAAACTAAAAGTGACTACTAAAAGTTTCTATCCTCTAAATTCCATCTACGATTCTATAATCTAAAAACTGACTTTTGCAAACAAACTGTAACATTCGCTTAACGGAAAGACATACGTATCTTGTTTGTACTCGTCTTTTCACAATGAATTCTTGAACGTCTGTCTCTGTGGTGAGACAAATGCAAAGTCATCTCATCAGTTACTCACCTTGCTTCAAATCTCCAAGAGCATCGACGAGCACGTCGCATATCATCGCATCCCATTCGTTCCTTCCCATTAGATCGTACTTCTTCGCCAAGTATCGCGCCACAGCGTTACTCTGCGCTACCGGTTTCCCGTCTATCTCCAGCACAGGCAGCATTTTATAAGGCATTGCTAAGAACAAACATGGCTCATATGAACACGGTGTAGAGGGAAACGATCGATAGGAAATCACAACACAGCTTCCGAGGCCGTTGCGTTCTTGTGAATAGATGAATCGAAATCATTTCGGTTTTAATCAACATGGCCTAGTAAAGAAATACAGAAATGTCTTCTTTCTCCTTTTTTTTCTTTTCTTACGATTACGATGGACAGGGTATCGCGTGTTTTTGACTGTTGAGAAGAACCTAAAGTTTTTAAAATCAAGGATAAAAGATCGAGTATAAAATTTGTAATTCTCACGGAAAGGAACGAATCTGTCTGATGCGCTGTACTGAATGTACGAGGAACGATCAGTATCGTTTTGCGGGAAGACCTTATGCAATGATAGTGGACTTACAACTGCGAATAA
>NW_022884982.1:0-23739 GCF_011952205.1 Bombus bifarius
ACTATTATGCAATCGATCGTTTCGAACTAGTAAACGGCGTAGCGAAATAAAACTCGGTGTAAGTCTTAACATACGTTCACTAGCAGGACCGTGTTTTATTGAAACTTTTACGACTCGCTACCGGCTGCCCCAGCCGTTGCATTATTTGAATAACATCGAAGGTTGTTGACCTAGCAACCGAACGAAGGTGCGATCCAATTGGAGGTGGATGTAATTACACCTTGAAATACCTTTCGTCATCGAGCATTTCCAATTCCCCGCCGAGTGTCCTCCATTTTTGCGCTTAGTCTTTACGCTCGATATCGTCGCGATTTGCAAGCACTCGCTAGCAACAGAATGTGCGATCGTCGTCGCGCGTCGCCGTTTCGACAGAATTAACGTCGTTGGAATCTCACAACGATTGAGAAACCGCATATTTACTTCGCGCGAAAACCACGATGAACGAGTTATGTCTCGTTCGGGCTAATTTCTTTGAAGTAGTCAATGTGTCGATTTTTAATTTATGCTTCAAATATGTAATATCGGAAAATAAGGATAGAAATTTTTTTCCGATTACTTACAATTTATTAATATTAAATTGAATATACAAATATAAATTGGACAGAGAACGATATTTATTTAACGGAAACTAAATGCAATACTCGTATCTATATCAAATAACTTTGCAGTTATTTGATCACTCTCGTCACAACGAATCTAACACACACACTCTCTCTCTCTAACAACTCTATCAATTCTCACGACTCTACTCTTCGACGACTCAATTAGCTCTGATCTTCGCCAATACACTCCTGCTCGGTCGTGCTCGCTCTTGCTCTCGTCCTCTCACACACACACACACACGCACACTTTTCGGCTCACATACTCTGGCCTCTCGATTGCCACTCCTTGAAATGTGGAACCGTACTTCTGTTTTGACGCTGCTTATCTTTTCTCGCGTCACTGTTACTAGGCGCTCTTGGATGAAAACAAACCACGAAAGACGACGTACACGGTGTTTTCTAATTTCAGCCGATCTCCAATCAAAGCTATTCTACGATATTACAAATATTAAGAATCGAAGATCCAGTGTGAAGAATTTGAAGGGTTGACTCTGAGATTTGAGAGTAATTTCAGAGAATAGAAGCTTAATTCCTGCGATTACATCCTTCACATACTTCCCCTTTTCGGACCTTGACACTACGCAAGTCTCTTTCGGTCGTGCCGTACACCTCGCTGCAATATGTCCAAATCCGCTGCACTCGGAACACCTAACACCTTCTCCCCTCTCCGGACACTTAACACTTAGATGATCCTCACTACCGCAAATGAAGCATCTTCTTTTCTTCATTGCATCTACAGATTGACTGGGCTTCCCGTTCTTCTGGGTTTTAGCCGGCTTCACAATCGACTTTGCTCTGCGACTCTTCTGCTCTTCGTACATCACTAACCTCTTCCTCAACTCTTTGACGTAGCACCGTACAATATAGCCTTATTGTTCTCGTCGTCTATTATTCCATCCACTATGTATTCCACCTTTGCTTCCTCCTCTATGTCCACATGGCTGGCTATTTCGAGCATGCGGTACATGTAAGCCAAACATGCTTCATCACTCTCCTTTTTTGTTTCTTCAAGTTTCTGATGTACTTGCCTACTGTTGACTTTCCTCGAAAATTCTTTCACTAGCCCCCTCTTCAACTCATGCCAAGTCCTGGCATAACACTCGAAGCTCGCAAATATTTTCGCTGGTCCCTTCAGCAGCTTCCTGGCGTAGACTGCCTTCTGCCCATCCGACCACATGCACGTATCAGCGACTTCCTCGAACGACTCGAACCATCGTTCGACATTTTCACCTTTGTCGCCACTAAACGACTCTAATGCATCTTCGACGTCTCTAAAACTCAGTGTCGAACCAACACATGCCCTTCGACAATATTCATCACGGTCCTGATACACCTGTGGCGGATCGGTATCAACAGGACGCCGACAGGTCGAGGCATCAACGCGGCGCAACACCTCCCGGGCGATCCGCGGGTACCAACCGCCAACACTAGAGGGCTACGACGACAACGAGTCTATCTGTCTAACTCGCTAGCGGTCGAATATACAAGCGATTGATACAAATACCGCACCTAGCGAGACTCCCTCTACGTCCAAGGCAGGGACTACCGGGCATAGCCTTACTGACGAGTCCACCGGTAGTCCCGGGACGAAACGCAAACACTCACACTCTCTTTTCATTCGCCTCACACCCTTCGCGTATCTCTCTTGTATCCTCTTGCGTTTTTCTTGTCATCTTCATCCTCACTTTCGTCGTCGCTTTCTTCTTCCGACGATATGTCGTTACCATCCATGGTTGCTTGTAGCCGTGCGCGTAATTCTACTTTTCTGCCCGTCGTTTTTAAACCCAAACTAGCGAGGCGCTCCTTCAACTCCTTCGTATTCATTTTCTCAACATCTTCATCTTCGTTACAATCACGCTCAGCTCTCTGTACGTTTCCTAAATCTCGTTGACCGGTTAGCTCTTCACCGCCCGTCGATCCCTTAGGATACGATTGTCCAGCCCTACACGCCCGATTCAGCCTTGCAATCAGCACTGACCTCGCACCCGATATAGGGAGGTTCATTCGCGCGAGCTTACTCCTCAGCTCCTCCAGCGTCGAACCCTCTTCACCCGACAATCGTTCGCCCCCAACGTTTGCCATTTTTCACACTACACAAACTTAAACAGTCAACAATATCGTCTTTTACCGCACCGCGTACCGGTAAATTCACAACTAGCTCGAATAGCTCTGTTAAACCGTTTCGTTTTCTGTCTTGTCCAATCCCGGACGAGCCCCCAAAAATATGTAATATCGTGATATAATGTATTTACAAGGAGTGGACAATAGAGATGTTAATCAGACAGAAAAAGACGATTGTTGTTCAACCTGAACTATTCACGCCAAACGTACAGAAAACAGCGCAACTAAATAACTAGATAGCGACTCGACTTTTACCAAAACGCAATCAACACTCTCTCGGCAACGCCACTCGCAAACTCTGTCTCCGCTCAACTCGCACTCGGCTCCTCGACTCACACTCTGTTTCTCGACTCACACTCTGGCCGTTGTCGCATTCTATTGCCTTTTTCCTAGGCCCGCCGCACACGTGTTCTGCAGACGCTCGTAGCCAGGGTCACGTAGGTCTTTTCCACGAAACTATGCACTTGAAAAGACCGATGACACATTGATGGGCCCGACGGCGCCTCGGCTCTCGCGGCATTGTTCATAGTTCGCCCGATATTTCTTAGGCCTTTCGTCCACGATACTACATATATGTAGTGGTGTACTGGTCATCTTTTTTCCACGCGTTTTTAGCTTTTTAGCTGTTTGTGTATGGGCGCCTAATCAGCCAATCAGAAATAGCCGGTATTCTATGAATCCTTTTCTTCAATGCTCGAAGAGCTGGATATTTATCCAAAGCTGATGCCCCAAACATATACTCGAAATTTTCAAGGGCCGCTGCAAACACGAAGTCCGCCCATGTCGTCTGAAAAAAGGTTTGTATACATTTATTTTGTACCTCCTCTATTAAACAATTTTTTTAATTTACCTTGAAAAATGTGAAAAATCGAACTCTTAACTAAAGATCACTAGCTTTTTAGGAAGAATTTGGATTTTTATTTTATTGTCAGAATTTAATGGATAATTTTAGAAACTTCAACCTTTGGAGGTATTTGTTAATTAAAAATGACAAAACTGGTATTATGTAAAAAAGAGTAATGTGTATCCTGAATCAATGTCGAATGGAAATTAGACAGTTCTATAAAAATAATCCTTCTCACGATTCCACAACTTCATAGCTTAATTAAATACAATTCTTCGGCGATATAATTACAAATACATTTACAGGAATTGTGTAATATGATAAATATCTCGTTAAAGAAATTGAAATCGTAAATTCCGCGGATAACCAGCGTTTATCATATAGAGACAGGGATTTGCAAAGAATAAAAGTTGTAGAACGTTGAAAGGCGTTGAGAGAAACGTGATGTTATCCCGTTATTCGTTAACGCAACGCAGTTAAAAAAAATCCCGTAGGAAGATTACGATAATAGATAACCTGAGTCGAGTGTTTGTCGGGGGATCTAAAAGATTCTTTCGAGTTGAGCGTCTGAGATTGCAGAGAAGAAAATTTGGAAGCCATCGAATTCGTGATGTCGATAGAAATCTTCAGTTGGAATCGTTGTATCATAACGTAGTCTGCTTATTGTCGATAAGACTTTACTAAACTAAAAGTGACTACTAAAAGTTTCTATCCTCTAAATTCTATCTACGATTCTATAATCTAAAAACTGACTTTTGCAAACAAACTGTAACATTCGCTTAACGGAAAGACATACGTATCTTGTTTGTACTCGTCTTTTCACAATGAATTCTTGAACGTCTGTCTCTGTGGTGAGACAAATGCAAAGTCATCTCATCAGTTACTCACCTTGCTTCAAATCTCCAAGAGCATCGACGAGCACGTCGCATATCATCGCATCCCATTCGTTCCTTCCCATTAGATCGTACTTCTTCGCCAAGTATCGCGCCACAGCGTTACTCTGCGCTACCGGTTTCCCGTCTATCTCCAGCACAGGCAGCATTTTATAAGGCATTGCTAAGAACAAACATGGCTCATATGAACACTGTGTAGAGGGAAACGATCGATAGGAAATCACAACACAGCTTCCGAGGCCGTTGCGTTCTTGTGAATAGATGAATCGAAATCATTTCGGTTTTAATCAACATGGCCTAGTAAAGAAATACAGAAATGTCTTCTTTCTCCTTTTTTTTCTTTTCTTACGATTACGATGGACAGGGTATCGCGTGTTTTTGACTGTTGAGAAGAACCTAAAGTTTTTAAAATCAAGGATAAAAGATCGAGTATAAAATTTGTAATTCTCACGGAAAGGAACGAATCTGTCTGATGCGCTGTACTGAATGTACGAGGAACGATCAGTATCGTTTTGCGGGAAGACCTTATGCAATGATAGTGGACTTACAACTGCGAATAAAAAATTCACGTCGCATAATACCAGACACGGAAAAAATATTAGAAAATGTACACGGTTCTTGTAATGAAAATTGAAATGCAAGGAATATAAATCGAATGTCTCTTGCGAACGTAATTTTGTGTTTTACACCGACAGGATTGATTTACAGACTTACGTTGATTTTTGGTTTCTCTATCTGCAAGCGACATATAAGATTATATCGAAGACTATGCTGCGTAAAACTTTTATTATACTATTTACGATAGAAATGTCGCAACGGAAGATCGAATTTTATGTCTGCTTTGTTCTTTCGACTTTTTAGCTATGTTCTTGTTCATTTCCGAACCGATTTCAATTTTTTATCCTTTTTTTCCGACAAGTCCTAAAAATTTTTTAAATTAACGAGAAACGTAGAAGTATTTTTGTATTCCTATTTTAAGTCACCTATTTACGGTTTTCTCAAAATATTCGAAATGCTTCGATTCATTGAAAACAATAAAGATTGCAACACAAAAATTCGAGAATCGTAAGTGAATTAAGTTGGTATTCGATAAACACGATATTACGGAAGCAAAACTTAATGAAAAGTTCGACTTTATTCCGTATGAAATTTTACTTTAAGTAAGTTTAGCCTGCACGTGAAACGAAAGTTTTATATACAGAAAAGTTTGAGTAAATGGTAGATACCTGAGAGTTGAACGATGAAAGTAAAAATCGATTCTTCACGCTTACAATCCTTGTATTCAGGCCAGAGTTCTTCGGGGATCCTCTCGTCGGTATACTCGATGCCAGTATATGCAAATATGTACCGTATATGTTCGGCACGACCACGGGCATTGAAGTAGATTAGTTTGTAGGTAGGTTCGTCGCTCATTTTCCTTGCTCTGTCAACTTATCGAGAAAAATGATACAATTAACTCGTGTAACTAACAGACTGTGTGCGTGTTTGTGTGTATAGAGAACAATTTATTTATAGATGGAATAATTCGTATAATACGCAAAATAAATCATTTAGAAGGCTGGAATATGTGTTTTTGAAACAATTAATTATGTCGAAAAATATTTCGAACGAGATATAATTATGAAAAAAATAATAATTAAATGTATGTAAATGTATGTAATAATAGTTAAATGTATGTAAATGTAATAATTAAATGTAATTAGTTGTGAAAAAAATAATAATAAAAAATAAATAAATGTAAAAAAAGAATTAAATGTAATTAGTTTCTTTTTACGCACGCGATATTATTGGCGATATATGAAGGTCAACTTTATTTTTTTAAATAGATATATTTATACATATATTTATAGATATAAATACATATATTATATAGATATAATAGTATATATAATATATATAATAATATATATGTCGAGTCTGAATCTCCGAGTCCGAGCTCGAGGCGCCCTCCCGGGGAGGGCTCGCGGGAGGTAGCGGTTCTGCGTTGAAGTTCTCCATCGTCCGGTCGCGCGTGGGGTACCTTTATTGTCGATAGTTACACTAGCGACGTGGGCCTCAGGCTTGATAACGAATCCGTGACCAACGGGAGGACAGGTTCCCTTGCTCTAACTCACACGTGCACCACTCCCTGCTCGTAAGGCACTCGACTTCCTTCACCGATCAGCTCTCTAGCAAGACTGCTCGTCATCCCAACGACGCCACCGAAACAAGACTCCGGTCGAGTGTCTCAGTACACACGATCCTCCGATCGACGTACGATTGCTATCGGTTTGGATACTTGCGATTGTTTCGTTATGGCTATATTAGGCTCTAGGTTGCAAGGTTAGGGTGTTGTCCTGAAGTTCCAGAGGGGCCCCGGCGTCCTTTCGTCTCCGACTCGGCCATCCTGACACTTACACGTCCTCGTGTGTGGCCTGCTGGCTTAGACTACCCGTCGGGGCTTCCACCACGCAGGCATCGACCCGGCGCTCGTCCTCGGGGCAATGTTTTTCTTCTCGCCGCGATGGACAGCGAGACGCGATGTGTCCCGGCATGTGGCAGTGAAAGCACAACGCTTTTGGTGGTGCAGCCGGTCGGCTTTCCTCCGGGCGTCGGGGGTCCTCCTTCGGTTACCACTTCGCCCTCTTGCGGCATTCGAATGTCGGATGTCCGTAAATACCGCAGTGGCCACACCTGGTCCAGGGGGCGGGTGACCTGCCTCGTTTGTTTCCGGAGCTCGCTAATGATCTCCACGGCGGGGGCGTTGGCCACTCCGTGTATAGGAAGGGCTTCATTTCTCTTTGGAATTGTTTCACCGACGTGATGTCACTCGTGAGCGCTAGTCGTTTAAAACGTTCATCGCGCGAGCCCAGCAGATGGAGGGCGGTGGCGGCGAGTACCTCTTCCCTGGTTGAATTTCGCCACTTCGACCCCAGGAGGGTGATGATACGATTTCCGTACGCTCCTGGTGTTTCGCCGTCCCGCGGTATTTCCTCGGCTACCTTGATTAGCGACGCGGCTGCTACTTCTTGGCCACCGAAGTGCGCGGCGAATTGTTCCTTAAAATCTGGCCAGGTGAGCTCGTCGCCGTTCATTATCTGCGTAAGCCAATACGCTGCCGGACCCTCTAGGGCACGGTTTAGGGCAGAATACAGTGCGCTGTTTTTCAGGCGGTGGTCCCTCATGAGCAGGCCGACGGCTGTGCACAGGCGGCTGGATCTGCGTCCGCGGCTTCGGGGTTGAAGCACGGTAGCGATACCCAGGTTGCCCGGTGTCCTTTCTTCTTCTTCTTCCTCTTCTTCTTCCCTAGCGACCGCTTTAGTGCGCGCACGATACTCTTACGATCCCGTACCGACAACGTATGTTCGGATGCCACTTCTGATGTCGAGTCTGAATCCGAATCCGAGCTCGAGTCACATTCCGAGTCCGAGCTCGAGGCGCCCTCTCGGGCAGGGCTCGCGAGAGATTGCGATTCCGTGTTGGAGTTCTCCATCGTCCGGTCGCGGGTGGGGTACCTTTATTGTCGATAGTGACACTAGTGACGAGGGCCTCAGGCTTGATAACGAATCCGCGGCCAACGGGAGGACTATCATATAAAAAGCAACAGGATACACGAAATAATATAATTCTGACTAGGACAACATAAACGCAAGAAGTGTTGATATTGAAAAAAATATTTAATTTTGTATATAAATATTTTCATATTTAAAAAAGTTTCCGGAAGCAGGAAGATTTACAAACAAATAATATCATAAACCGAATGTTTCATGATCCTTTTCTAATTAGAGTGTGTGACAGCATGTGAGAACGTTTCTTAAAAATATGACTTATTGCAATTACTTAATCGCAATTATGAACGATTAAGACCTTCTCACAACGAGGCAATCTATCCAAAGTATAAAACTCGTTATACTTGATGAGAAAACAAATCTCTACTTAGGTTTCATTTCGTTTCATCGCGTTCATAAAAAGTGAATTTGTATGAACACATCGTGCAATTTAGTAATTAGGACCGTTGATCTCGCTGCAACATAGATGGATAGAAAAAAGCCATTTAAAATGATACAACGTCGGGAAGACAATTATGAAAATTATAAATGGAACACAAGATAAAATTGTTTAAGATTAATTCTTCTTTTTTTTTTTTTTTAATCGCGAGTGTTTGCAAACGTAGTTTCAATCTGTTTACAATGATAGCAATGAGAGGAGGATGTCTATGAAAGTTATAAATGCGATATTGAATAACATTTCTGCGAGTGGGTTTGTTTTTCGTTACAAATGTTTTTTAAACGAATCTGCAATCTGTTGGAAACAACGGAACAGTATCGGGACGACTGATAGGGAAATAAGAAAGATCGCGTTTTATTTGAACAGACAAATCTTTGAAATCTATTCGAAAGTCTATTTGAAATGGTACGAGCTCGAAAAGAACGGTGAATACTATAGAAGAAGGATTAATTAAAATTCTTATTAATCTGTACGCTTTGTATATTATATACCTTGATCGATGCCAAGATAACAAATTATTATACAAAACAGTGAAGTATCCACGTCTGACATTAATATTGAGTATTACCATTACTGTAATTTAATTTTTAACCGATCCTGAAAATTCCTTAGAACGTAAAAGGTATAAAATGTTACTGTGCATTTCAAGATTAAATGCACTGTAATTTAGAAACAGTTATGAAGCGGAAACAAATAATTTATTCAGAATAAGAATTCTACGTAATCATGTTAAAAAAAAACGTACTTATAACGCGTTTAAACTCCAAATATGTAAAGACAATAAGGGAAAAAAATTAAACGAAGAATCGTAAATTCACACAAGATTTTATCCAAAAAAAAATTGGCCTGTACCAATATTTTTATTTGTCGTTACAAGTTACGAGGGTATTAAAAAATTGGCCACGAATGGACCAGAGATAAGAATTTATCAGACTTGCTCTCGTAAATTTCAAGACGTTGCATCGGATATTCTTGAAAATCTTTGGACAATGGCCTCGATATTTCGCAGCTTCTATCCTCGAAGCGGAAGAACTCGGCGTTAAAAGCGACAGAACTGGAGAAACCCGGTGACCGCGAGCCTTTCACGCTCTCGACAGATTTCTCATCCCTCGTAATCCTCCCAGTGTCACCCAATTTCCACCCTCGTATTGCGATTTGTTGCTTCCAACGAGGCGACACCTTGTCTTGTGATTTCCTTTTTCGTCGCGTGAAACACGACCGAACACTTGTTCAAACACATAATTCATATTTATCTAACTCGACAAAACGCCGTGTCATTGAAACAATAGCATTCTTTGGCTTTTATGTAAATTCCAATAAATTATGATAATGTTCGTGGAGACATTATTGCTACCTATTTTATCTGTCGTGATCCAAATTGATTTGTGGCTACGTATGTATATATATATATATTTGTATTTTCTTTTGTTCTTTCTTTTTAATTTATGTGATCTGAGAATTACATTTCTGAGAGTTCGGTGAAATTCGATGCTTTATTTTTATCAGTAGAATCTTCCTTGTCATTGTCAGAACGTAGACGTTTACGCGTTTACGGAAAGTTTAAGGATACAAAAATACAGAAAAATGTAGAAAATATGCAAGAATATGTAAAATATCGAAAGTACAGTACTTCTAATAATACTTAGTAGCATGCTCACAAACAAATTTCTTTTGTATTTCTTGAAATTGCGTAAAGATTCGCGGTAATTATCGGATTTTTGTCCTCTTTTATCTGCTTTTTTTATTCGCAACTTATATGAGATATGAATTAATATTCAACGACGTGCGCTCTGTGCCACGAAATGAATTATCTCGCGTTAAGACTGCGGCAATTCTTACGTTTGATATTTCATTTAACGAACAGCCGCGCGTTCCTGAGTTTAAAAACCGCCACTCTGAACTTACGCTGAGAATAATATCAGGAAAAGCGAACGAGAGATGATTAGAAAGAAAATGCGAGGAGCAGTGAGGGGGATATTACTAGACTGCGCTTTTTTGTGCAAGTATAGCAGGATGTTTGGGAGTGTAAAATTTTAACGAATGCGTATAATATGAAAAAATATATGAAATATCCAAGGTATAGTTTTATTAAACTTACTTTTTATAATGCTTCGTAGGTAAAACAATTTTCTATCCAGATTCCACTTTCTCAATTATATTTTCAAAAATGCTCGATAAGGAGTACAATTTTCTACCCAGGTTGTACCTTTCTAATTATATCTTCCAAAATTCTTGATAGGTGAAACAATATTCCACCGACGATTTACTTTTTTAATTGTATCCCCAAAAATATGGACCTGCTTAACGTTTAGATATTATTATTCTTTTCGTTGTTACTTGATACGGCTAGCAATTAAATAGTGAGAATAAGAAGAATTGGAAGTGCCATTTTCGAAAAAGAATTTTGGTTTTAAATTGGAAATTAAATTTGGTTTGGACATATATGACACAATTTGTATGGACAATGAAGAGTACGAATCTACGAATTTCGAGGTAAAAGTATTGATATATGTATCGATATTTCTGGTCGTTACAATATCTCTAATCAATACAAAGTTCTAACTGAATGTTAGAATGTTAAACGTTAAAACGTTTAAAACGTTAAAATGTGTATCGAATCGTAATTCCAAAGATGTCAATTGATGTAATGTAATAATAAAGTATAAAGTATAATAAAGTATAAAGTATAATAAAGCATAAAGTATAATTTCGTCTGTGGTATAATCTTTCTATTCCATTTTGTTACGTCGCACCGCGAGCAATATGGCAACCAGATGTCACCGGATACTCGCAGCGTATCCTCCATAGTTTCAAGTACCTTCCATAAATCTCATAGATTTCCTAGAAAAGGTCCTTCAAACCAAACAAACGTCTGTTTCCGAAGAATTTCTAAAGACTATTGTCTACCCCGACTGGACAAGGGAAAGTTAGTTTTTCTCACGTATGCTGCAACTTTCCTCCCACTAACCACTTTCTCTCGAGGGCGGTTAAGACCCTTCGTTAACCAATTAACAACAAAGCCACTTCCTTCACTCTCCTAACTAAAATCGTCACCAACAAATCCGATGGTCCCGTGCGCTAGACACACCCATCCTTAGCTTTCCTCCGAGACAGCACTGTCCTCCAAGACAGCTCTGATTTCACATCCTTCGAACGGTCAATATCCTTCCACCGTGTAGGACACACCCACAGATCAGTCACTCATTCATCTCGTACATATTCTCAACGCGAGAATTGATTGTAATTTCAACAAATAAATAAAAAAAAAATCTCGTACATACGCACCAGCGTAACTGCCTTCGTTATAAGTTGTTGGAATAAACGGTGAAATATAACTTACTATACTGTGTCATATTCATTTAACCACCTCTTATCTTAACTGAAACAGGGGAACGACTACTTCGCGGCGTCGATTCACCGAATCGTAGCGAGAATTTACGCCTCTCGCTACTGCGACTGCGTCTCTCCGCGAACGGTCGTAACACATTGATCGACAGAAGTACTAAACTCTAATAACATAAATTTATATATTTTCTATTTCCCAGCCACCAGTTTTATAGATTTTTCTATCTTCTGTACTACTTTTATCCCTTTTATTTTTTCTTACATGAGATTATTGTAAATTTAATATCATTTGTTCGCAATATTTGTCCTTGAATTTGAAATGTCGCGCTTCAATGTTGTGTGTTGTTCGACGTTTTATCGAACGATGTTTATCGAACTAGTTTATGAATACGTACATAATCATTAAAGAATCTATAAACCTTACTAGTTTGTTTTTACTAAGTTTTGTTACAGAAAACATGTTCTCATAAATTTTCAACTTTAATTTATGGAAATTTATTAACCTTAAACTATAAAATCATTCAATGAGTCTTTCCGGATGTTTTTATGTAGTCATAATTTCACATATCAGCACAGCTCCACCAATAGGATAAGAGTTACGTGGAAGCAACAGGGGGGAAGAAGAACATATAGATATCTAAAGGTTATTTTTGTCTCATTCAAGTTTCTGTTAACCGGCTTGGAAATTTCCTGTGCTTGTTTCGACTTTGAAGTATTAAAAAAAAAATTGTAAGTAAATAGTATATATATAGTATATATATCCCGAGTCAAAGTTTCTCTTTATAAATAATAAACCGTTTAAAAACTATATTTTGTATGTTTTTTCCTTATTCATAATTAAATAATAAATATGAAATACTTCTACAGAAAGCCGACATCCTTCAATTAACCGAACAGCAGATGATTTAAAAATTAGTAGTTGAAAGAAATAAATGTTATTACATGTTCATAATTGATCGACAAATTTAAATATACAATTAGAAAATGTTTCTTCTTTATTGATAACTAAATAATACAGATAAGATACAAGATACTTGTACGAAAAGTCGGCGCGTCGTTCAATTAACGGAACAGCAGAGGATTTGAAAATTAGTAGTTGAAAGAAATAAATGTTATCATATGTTCATAATTGATCGATAAATTTAAGTATGCAATTAGAAAATGTTTCTTATGTTTGGAAGAATATATAATCACTGCTGAATGTTTTGTAGTTACGAAAGTTGTATACAAACATACATTGTACATACGACTAGTAATGGTACTAAATTACTGTTAGAGGGTCTTGGGTGTATAGAACCATATGGTTAAATTAATACTAGGGATAACGAATCGCGCGAATGTAATTAATATTTTGAAATGCGTTGTTTGCATTAATTGATAGTTTTCTTATAAACTTTTTTATAAACAATTTCATTGCTATAGAAAAAAGATAAATGCCGGTAATATGTCTATCCTACTTAAATAGAAAGTGCAATATTTTGTTATAATATTTGGCGCAAGTTTATACATTATTACATCGAAAAATAATATTCTTTTTATATCTAAGCTATATTAAAATATAAAGATACAAATAGCTATGCGAGTAGTTAGTAGTTGATGCTTTTTACTTAAATTGTCTTATACTTCATAATTTGTAATAATATAATTCTTGTCATCAATGATTCTTTGTTTTTACTTTGTATATATTATACTTCCAGGAAGATGCCGCTCTATAAATTGACTTACTTCCCAGTTACGGCATTGGCAGAACCAATCCGTTCTTCTTCAGCTATGCTAGTATTCCATTTGAAGATGAACGTATCAAAAAGGATGTCTGGCCAGAAATAAAGCCCTGTAAACTTAAAATTTAAAGAAGTTCTGTTTCTTAAATCTCATCTTTCCTAATTTAACTAAAGTAGCTAAATAAAGTAGAACACAATTATGCAGAGTATAACAGAGATTATTGTTTACTCTCCATTGCTCTATAAGATATGTGGGAGAACAATAGGTATTGTTAAGGAGACAATGCCCTTTGTTTGCTGATAAATTATCAATAAATTAAATTATATCTTTCCAAAACAGATAACAGGAAGCTAGATATTTAAGAAGCATCATAATCTGTTTGTTCGATAGAATCTTTGATTCTATTAGTTGTATGTTTTTAGTGACTCCTTATGGCCTGCTTCCTATGCTCGTAGCTGATAGAAGGAAGGTTGCTCAGTCTACAGCTATTTGCCGTTACTTAGCCAAACAATATGACTTAGCTGGAAAGACTGACTGGGCAAATCTTCATATTGATGCCACTGTTGATACTATTCATGATATTCGTCATAGTGAGTATCCAGTGCTGTTTTGCATAAATCTTATGAGAATCTTGATAACAGATAGTACATATCTGTTCAGGTATTTATTAGTTGAAATCCGATTTAATATTTGATTTAATCGAACGATACACGTATGTCAACAATACAAGACAAAGGATTAAAAAGGATTGTAATTCTATCTTCAGTATCATTTAAATTTCGCACAACACTGTATTCAAGTTAGTATAACATTAGCGAATAGTATTTAACTGAAAACAAATTTTCAGAAATTGCCGCCTTCCACTATGAGGAGGACGAGAAGGTCAAAGCTGCAAAACGCAAGGCTGCTGAAGAGACGCTGCCGTTCATTTTAGAACGTTTGGACCAGCAAGTGAAGGAAAATGACGGCTACTTCTACGATGGTACTCTCTCTTGGGCTGATTTAACATTCGTTGCTCTGCTCGTTATTTGAACTTTATGTACAAGTCTGATCTGATCGAGAATTACGAGAATCTGAAGCTGCTGGAGAAAAAGGTCCTCCTTCTGCCCAAGATCAAAAACTGGATTGAGAGACGCCCAGTTAGCGAATTCTAAACTTCACGATTGCTTATGGTTTTATAAGCGTTTAAAGATTGCGGTCTTAGTGTGTTGAGAGAATGAAGAACGAATCGTGTTGATGGAAGTTTGTATGGAATATACTGATTGCTTTTAACATTCATTAGTTCCAGTTATTACCGATATTTTTGTCATTTAGTTAGGGTTTTCCCTTTAGATTACGTTGTGATAGAGAACTATTATTTGTGTATTCCTACAGAAACATACGAACTATATAAACTGTTGACACGATGTTGTGCTTTTGTATTATAGAGATAATAATAAAACCATCAAACAATCATTAATTATGTTTTTTATTATATTAATTAAGAATTGAAGATTACCTCCTTGGTGATCTTGATAATATCGTATTTTACAAATGTTGAACAAAAAAAAATGTATGATTATTTTATTCAATACGTTATGAGGGTTGCTTTAAAAAAAATACGAGTTACATATTTCTTTGAAAAAAGCATGATTTTTATCGATACAATAATGTTCTTCTGTTATCGCTTTAAAGTTGAGTACTTCGTTGATTACACGAGAGAACTCGCCTACAGCAAACAAGATACGACCGTGTGTAAAGTAATTAATCTGTTTGCTCGTTGCTAGCTACACATAAGGCTTGCGTAAAAAAAAATATGCATTTCAGTTCAGGCGGAGAATTATGTAGGAAGTCATTTTGTCGATCAATAACTTAGTTAATAAAAGATCAAATTTTCATGTACATAAATGTAAGTAACGTTCAAGTATTAATCATTACATACAATTTTTGTATAATTCGATATCTTGGTCACTTACATCTTACAAATGATACATAGATAATATTTATGAGATACATTGGAGCTATCTTTTAGTTAACGCCATTTTTTCTTGTTTTCTCTGTACTTTTACTATTCTTCCAAAAATATCAAAGGATCGATGACTTCAAATTAAACTAGAATTGCTTCGGTATATTGTCAATCAATGGCTATTTGTATTCACATCTATATCAAAGGAAAACCGATTGCAAAATTAATTACCCTTGCAACTCCGCAATATGAAAATATGTGTAATCGACCTTGAAGATGACAAATCACAATGTTTGAAGTAGTACAAAAAGATGATAATTTAATTTCGCTTTATCAAACTGTACAAAATTTGTATACACATACAGAAAAAAAATGGAGTTCAAACATTAATCAACATGAATTATCGGTTATTATTGTTGAGTAATTATTAGGATTAGAGTTTTGGAGTATCGATCGTATCGAGTTTTAACTATCGGTTTCCGCAATTTATTGTTTTTCTAAATTATGTCTAAATGGTATCAGTTTTTGAATATTTTATAGTTTACACTCCAACATACTGACGTAAGCTATCGAAAATAATTGTAAATTATGCAATATCATTTTTTTTATATTTCATAATCCAAATTTCAATCTATTTTTTGTATTTAACATCCCTTTTTTATTGTTCGTGTTCCGTCTTGTACGTACTTCAAAAAATCTTAATTTTTTTTTGGATAAAATCTTGTGTGAATTTACAAAAAATACGATTCTTCGTTTAATTTTTTTCCCTTATTGTCTTTACATATTTGGAGTTTAAACGCGTTATAAGTACGTTTTTTTTTTAACATGATTACGTAGAATTCTTATTCTGAATAAATTATTTGTTTCCGCTTCATAACTGTTTCCAAATTACAGTGCATTTAATCTTGAAATGCACAGTAACATTTTATACCTTTTACGTTCTAAGGAATTTTCAGGATCGGTTAAAAATTAAATTACAGTAATGGTAATACTCAATATTAATGTCAGACGTGGATACTTCACTGTTTTGTATAATAATTTGTTATCTTGGCATCGATCAAGGTATTTAATATACAAAGCGTACAGATTAATAAGAATTTTAATTAATCCTTCTTCTATAGTATTCACCGTTCTTTTCGAGCTCGTACCATTTCAAATAGACTTTCGAATAGATTTCAAAGATTTGTCTGTTCAAATAAAACGCGATCTTTTTTATTTCCCTATCAGTCGTCCGTTACTGTTCCGTTGTTTCCAACAGATTGCAGATTCGTTTAAAAAACATTTGTAACGAAAAACAAACCCACTCGCAGAAATGTTATTCAATATCGCATTTATAACTTTCATAGACATCCTCCTCTCATTGCTATCATTGTAAACAGATTGAAACTTCGTTTGCAAACACTCGCGATTAAAAAAAAAAAAAAAGAAGAATTAATCTTAAACAATTTTATCTTGTGTTCCATTTATAATTTTCATAATTGTCTTCCCGACGTTGTATCATTTTAAATGGCTTTTTTCTATCCATCTATGTTGCAGCGAGATCAACGGTCCTAATTACTAAATTGCACGATGTGTTCATACAAATTCACTTTTTATGAACGCGATGAAACGAAATGAAACCTAAGTAGAGATTTGTTTTCTCATCAAGTATAACGAGTTTTATACTTTGGATAGATTGCCTCGTTGTGAGAAGGTCTTAATCGTTTATAATTGCGATTAAGTAATTGCAATAAGTCATATTTTTAAGAAACGTTCTCACATGCTGTCACACACTCTAATTAGAAAAGGATCATGAAACATTCGGTTTATGATATTATTTGTTTGTAAATCTTCCTGCTTCCGGAAACTTTTTTAAATATGAAAATATTTATATACAAAATTAAATATTTTTTTCAATATCAACACTTCTTGCGTTTATGTTGTCCTAGTCAGAATTATATTATTTCTTGTATCCTGTTGCTTTTTATATGATAGTCCTCCCGTTGGCCGCGGATTCGTTATCAAGCCTGAGGCCCTCGTCACTAGTGTCACTATCGACAATAAAGGTACCCCACCCGCGACCGGACGATGGAGAACTCCAACACGGAATCGCAATCTCCCGCGAGCCCTGCCCGGGAGGGCGCCTCGAGCTCGGACTCGGAATGTGACTCGAGCTCGGATTCGGATTCAGACTCGACATCAGAAGTGGCATCCGAACACACGTTGTCGGTACGGGATCGTAAGAGTATCGTGCGCGCACTAAAGCGGTCGCTAGGGAAGAAGAAGAGGAAGAAGAAGAAGAAGAAGAAGAAGAAGAAAGGACACCGGGCAACCTGGGTATCGCTACCGTGCTTCAACCCCGAAGCCGCGGACGCAGATCCAGCCGCCTGTGCACAGCCGTCGGCCTGCTCATGAGGGACCACCGCCTGAAAAACAGCGCACTGTATTCTGCCCTAAACCGTGCCCTAGAGGGTCCGGCAGCGTATTGGCTTACGCAGATAATGAACGGCGACGAGCTCACCTGGCCAGATTTTAAGGAACAATTCGCCGCGCACTTCGGTGGCCAAGAAGTAGCAGCCGCGTCGCTAATCAAGGTAGCCGAGGAAATACCGCGGGACGGCGAAACACCAGGAGCGTACGGAAATCGTATCATCACCCTCCTGGGGTCGAAGTGGCGAAATTCAACCAGGGAAGAGGTACTCGCCGCCACCGCCCTCCATCTGCTGGGCTCGCGCGATGAACGTTTTAAACGACTAGCGCTCACGAGTGACATCACGTCGGTGAAACAATTCCAAAGAGAAATGAAGCCCTTCCTATACACGGAGTGGCCAACGCCCCCGCCGTGGAGATCATTAGCGAGCTCTGGAAACAAACGAGGCAGGTCACCCGCCCCCTGGACCAGGTGTGGCCACTGCGGTATTTACGGACATCCGACATTCGAATGCCGCAAGAGGGCGAAGTGGTAACCGAAGGAGGACCCCAGACGCCCGGAGGAAAGCCGACCGGCTGCACCACCAAAAGCGTTGTGCTTTCACTGCCACATGCCGGGACACATCGCGTCTCGCTGTCCATCGCGGCGAGAAGAAAAACATTGCCCCGAGGACGAGCGCCGGGTCGATGCCTGCGTGGTGGAAGCCCCGACGGGTAGTCTAAGCCAGCAGGCCACACACGAGGACGTGTAAGTGTCAGGATGGCCGAGTCGGAGACGAAAGGACGCCGGGGCCCCTCTGGAACTTCAGGACAACACCCTAACCTTGCAACCTAGAGCCTAATATAGCCATAACGAAACAATCGCAAGTATCCAAACCGATAGCAATCGTACGTCGATCGGAGGATCGTGTGTACTGAGACACTCGACCGGAGTCTTGTTTCGGTGGCGTCGTTGGGATGACGAGCAGTCTTGCTAGAGAGCTGATCGGTGAAGGAAGTCGAGTGCCTTACGAGCAGGGAGTGGTGCACGTGTGAGTTAGAGCAAGGGAACCTGTCCTCCCGTTGGTCACGGATTCGTTATCAAGCCTGAGGCCCACGTCGCTAGTGTAACTATCGACAATAAAGGTACCCCACGCGCGACCGGACGATGGAGAACTTCAACGCAGAACCGCTACCTCCCGCGAGCCCTCCCCGGGAGGGCGCCTCGAGCTCGGACTCGGAGATTCAGACTCGACATATATATTATTATATATATTATATATACTATTATATCTATATAATATATGTATTTATATCTATAAATATATGTATAAATATATCTATTTAAAAAAATAAAGTTGACCTTCATATATCGCCAATAATATCGCGTGCGTATAAAGAAACTAATTACATTTAATTCCTTTTTTACATTTATTTATTTTTTATTATTATTTTTTTCACAACTAATTACATTTAATTATTACATTTACATACATTTAATTATTATTTTTTTCATAATTATATCTCGTTTGAAATATTTTTCGACATAATTAATTGTTTCAAAAACACATATTCCAGCCTTCTAAATGATTTATTTTGCGTATTATACGAATTATTCCATCTATAAATAAATTGTTCTCTATACACACAAACACGCACACAGTCTGTTAATTACACGAGTTAATTGTATCATTTTTCTCGATAAGTTGACAGAGCAAGGAAAATGAGCGACGAACCTACCTACAAACTAATCTACTTCAATGCCCGTGGTCGTGCCGAACATATACGGTACATATTTGCATATACTGGCATCGAGTATACCGACGAGAGGATCCCCGAAGAACTCTGGCCTGAATACAAGGATTGTAAGCGTGAAGAATCGATTTTTACTTTCATCGTTCAACTCTCAGGTATCTACCATTTACTCAAACTTTTCTGTATATAAAACTTTCGTTTCACGTGCAGGCTAAACTTACTTAAAGTAAAATTTCATACGGAATAAAGTCGAACTTTTCATTAAGTTTTGCTTCCGTAATATCGTGTTTATCGAATACCAACTTAATTCACTTACGATTCTCGAATTTTTGTGTTGCAATCTTTATTGTTTTCAATGAATCGAAGCATTTCGAATATTTTGAGAAAACCGTAAATAGGTGACTTAAAATAGGAATACAAAAATACTTCTACGTTTCTCGTTAATTTAAAAACTTTTTAGGACTTGTCGGAAAAAAGGATAAAAAATTGAAATCAGTTCGGAAATGAACAAGAACATAGCTAAAAAGTCGAAAGAACAAAGCAGACATAAAATTCGATCTTCCGTTGCGACATTTCTATCGTAAATAGTATAATAAAAGTTTTACGCAACATAGTCTTCGATATAATCTTATATGTCGCTTGCAGATAGAGAAACCAAAAATCAACGTAAGTGTAAATCAATCCTGTCGG
This sequence comes from Bombus bifarius, assembly GCF_011952205.1. NCBI lineage: Eukaryota > Metazoa > Arthropoda > Insecta > Hymenoptera > Apidae > Bombus > Bombus bifarius. The sequence goes on from NW_022884982.1 coordinate 20,293, forward strand.
TGTAAAACACAAAATTACGTTCGCAAGAGACATTCGATTTATATTCCTTGCATTTCAATTTTCATTACAAGAACCGTGTACATTTTCTAATATTTTTTCCGTGTCTGGTATTATGCGACGTGAATTTTTTATTCGCAGTTGTAAGTCCACTATCATTGCATAAGGTCTTCCCGCAAAACGATACTGATCGTTCCTCGTACATTCAGTACAGCGCATCAGACAGATTCGTTCCTTTCCGTGAGAATTACAAATTTTATACTCGATCTTTTATCCTTGATTTTAAAAACTTTAGGTTCTTCTCAACAGTCAAAAACACGCGATACCCTGTCCATCGTAATCGTAAGAAAAGAAAAAAAAGGAGAAAGAAGACATTTCTGTATTTCTTTACTAGGCCATGTTGATTAAAACCGAAATGATTTCGATTCATCTATTCACAAGAACGCAACGGCCTCGGAAGCTGTGTTGTGATTTCCTATCGATCGTTTCCCTCTACACCGTGTTCATATGAGCCATGTTTGTTCTTAGCAATGCCTTATAAAATGCTGCCTGTGCTGGAGATAGACGGGAAACCGGTAGCGCAGAGTAACGCTGTGGCGCGATACTTGGCGAAGAAGTACGATCTAATGGGAAGGAACGAATGGGATGCGATGATATGCGACGTGCTCGTCGATGCTCTTGGAGATTTGAAGCAAGGTGAGTAACTGATGAGATGACTTTGCATTTGTCTCACCACAGAGACAGACGTTCAAGAATTCATTGTGAAAAGACGAGTACAAACAAGATACGTATGTCTTTCCGTTAAGCGAATGTTACAGTTTGTTTACAAAAGTCAGTTTTTAGATTATAGAATCGTAGATAGAATTTAGAGGATAGAAACTTTTAGTAGTCACTTTTAGTTTAGTAAAGTCTTATCGACAATAAGCAGACTACGTTATGATACAACGATTCCAACTGAAGATTTCTATCGACATCACGAATTCGATGGCTTCCAAATTTTCTTCTCTGCAATCTCAGACGCTCAACTCGAAAGAATCTTTTAGATCCCCCGACAAACACTCGACTCAGGTTATCTATTATCGTAATCTTCCTACGGGTTTTTTTTAACTGCGTTGCGTTAACGAATAACGGGATAACATCACGTTTCTCTCAACGCCTTTCAACGTTCTACAACTTTTATTCTTTGCAAATCCCTGTCTCTATATGATAAACGCTGGTTATCCGCGGAATTTACGATTTCAATTTCTTTAACGAGATATTTATCATATTACACAATTCCTGTAAATGTATTTGTAATTATATCGCCGAAGAATTGTACTTAATTAAGCTATGAAGTTGTGGAATCGTGAGAAGGATTATTTTTATAGAACTGTCTAATTTCCATTCGACATTGATTCAGGATACACATTACTCTTTTTTACATAATACCAGTTTTGTCATTTTTAATTAACAAATACCTCCAAAGGTTGAAGTTTCTAAAATTATCCATTAAATTCTGACAATAAAATAAAAATCCAAATTCTTCCTAAAAAGCTAGTGATCTTTAGTTAAGAGTTCTATTTTTCACATTTTTCAAGGTAAATTAAAAAAATTGTTTAATAGAGGAGGTACAAAATAAATGTATACAAACCTTTTTTCAGACGACATGGGCGGACTTCGTGTTTGCAGCGGCCCTTGAAAATTTCGAGTATATGTTTGGGGCATCAGCTTTGGATAAATATCCAGCTCTTCGAGCATTGAAGAAAAGGATTCATAGAATACCGGCTATTTCTGATTGGCTGATTAGGCGCCCATACACAAACAGCTAAAAAGCTAAAAACGCGTGGAAAAAAGATGACCAGTACACCACTACATATATGTAGTATCGTGGACGAAAGGCCTAAGAAATATCGGGCGAACTATGAACAATGTCGCGAGAAAGTCGAAGCACCGACAGGCCCAACGATGTATCGTCGGTCTTTCGGTCGAATAGGTTACGCAAAAAAAGGCCTACGTGACTTTGACTACGAGCGGTTGCGGAGCACGTGCGTGGTGGGGCTAAGAAAAAGACAAAGGAACGAGAGTCATTCGAAAAACAGAGTGTGATTAAAAAAGCGGAGTGCGAGTTGAGCGAGGACAGAGTTTTGCGAGTGGCGTTGCCGAGAGAGTGTTGATTGCGTTTTAGTAAAAGTCGAGTCGCTATCTAGTTATTTAGTTGCGCTGTTTTCTGTACGTTTGGCGTGAATAGTTCAGGTTGAACAACAATCGTCTTTTTCTGTCCGATTAACATCTCTATTGTCCATTCTTTGTAAATATACTATATCACGAAATTACATATATGTACGCTGGCATCGCTATGTTGGTAAATGTTCGATGTTATACGTGTCGTAAAATGTAACAGTTCTATTTAAAAAAAAAATTTCGTGTCTATGAGTACGTTAAAAGTTTAACTATAAAAAGTCTCATCTGAGCTGTGCTCCTTTATGGAAGGTATTATTGTGTTTGAAAGAATACAATATATAATAAATGTATGTATGTTGTATAATAAATGTATGTAATATCGTGATGTAATATGTTTACAAAGAGTGGACAATAGAGATGTTAATCAGACAGAAAAGACGATTGTGGCTTAACTTGAACTATTCATACCAAACGTACAGAACACAGCGCAATCCACACTCTCTCGGCAACGCCACTCGCAACCTGCGTCTCCGCTCGACTCGCACTCGGCTCCTCCGCTCGCACTCTGTTTCTCAACTCGCACTCTGTTTCTCGACTGACTGGTGTCGCATTCTATTGTCCTTTTCCTAGGCCCACCGCACACGTGTTCCGCAGACGCTCGTGGCCAGGGTCACGTAGGTCTTTTCCACCAAACTATGCACTTGAAAAGACCGATGACACATTGATGGGCCCGACGGCGCCTCGGCTCTCGCGACACTGTTCATAGTTCGTCCGATATTGCCCAGGCCTTTCGTCCACGATACTACATGTATGTTCTTTCGAAAAAAGTTCGAAAATTTTCTTTCTTTTATCCGTACTTAACTTTTTAATAAAATGCACGATTAATTCTTGTGTCTCGTTTAAACAGGTTTTGGTCTATCGTTATTTCGAATTATTTAAACATCGTGTGAATTTACTATTTAATTCTACAATATCATTTACTATATAATTTTACAATATCATTTACTATATAATTTTACAATTATAATTTTACAATATCAATAATTTACAATAAGTGAGGGAAAAATCATTGAATGTTATATCTAGATGTCTATATACTATTTTAAACAATACTTAACTCGAGATACTCGTTTCGTCTCTTCATGATACTTACTGGCAATACCGAGTACAAATATGATGTTCTTTGAAAATAAAAAATGGATTTGAAAACGTTAATGCACGTTTTTTTTTTTTTTTATTTATTTGTTGAAATTACAATCAATTCTCGCGTTGAGAATTTTCAGTAATTTT
>NW_022884983.1:0-20760 GCF_011952205.1 Bombus bifarius
CTTCAACGCAGAACCGCTACCTCCCGCGAGCCCTCCCCGGGAGGGCGCCTCGAGCTCGGACTCGGAGATTCAGACTCGACATATATATTATTATATATATTATATATACTATTATATCTATATAATATATGTATTTATATCTATAAATATATGTAAATATATGTATAAATATATCTATTTAAAAAAATAAAGTTGACCTTCATATATCGCCAATAATATCGCGTGCGTAAAAAGAAACTAATTACATTTAATTCTTTTTTTACATTTATTTATTTTTTATTATTATTTTTTTCACAACTAATTACATTTAATTATTACATTTACATACATTTAACTATTATTACATACATTTACATACATTTAATTATTATTTTTTTCATAATTATATCTCGTTTTAAATATTTTTCGACATAATTAATTGTTTCAAAAACACATATTCCAGCCTTCTAAATGATTTATTTTGCGTATTATACGAATTATTCCATCTATAAATAAATTGTTCTCTATACACACAAACACGCACACAGTCTGTTCATTACACGAGTTAATTGTATCATTTTTCTCGATAAGTTGACAGAGCAAGGAAAATGAGCGACGAACCTACCTACAAACTAATCTACTTCAATGCCCGTGGTCGTGCCGAACATATACGGTACATATTTGCATATACTGGCATCGAGTATACCGACGAGAGGATCCCCGAAGAACTCTGGCCTGAATACAAGGATTGTAAGCGTGAAGAATCGATTTTTACTTTCATCGTTCAACTCTCAGGTATCTACCATTTACTCAAACTTTTCTGTATATAAAACTTTCGTTTCACGTGCAGGCTAAACTTACTTAAAGTAAAATTTCATACGGAATAAAGTCGAACTTTTCATTAAGTTTTGCTTCCGTAATATCGTGTTTATCGAATACCAACTTAATTCACTTACGATTCTCGAATTTTTGTGTTGCAATCTTTATTGTTTTCAATGAATCGAAGCATTTCGAATATTTTGAGAAAACCGTAAATAGGTGACTTAAAATAGGAATACAAAAATACTTCTACGTTTCTCGTTAATTTAAAAAATTTTTAGGACTTGTCGGAAAAAAAGGATAAAAAATTGAAATCAGTTCGGAAATGAACAAGAACATAGCTAAAAAGTCGAAAGAACAAAGCAGACATAAAATTCGATCTTCCGTTGCGACATTTCTATCGTAAATAGTATAATAAAAGTTTTACGCAGCATAGTCTTCGATATAATCTTATATGTCGCTTGCAGATAGAGAAACCAAAAATCAACGTAAGTCTGTAAATCAATCCTGTCGGTGTAAAACACAAAATTACGTTCGCAAGAGACATTCGATTTATATTCCTTGCATTTCAATTTTCATTACAAGAACCGTGTACATTTTCTAATATTTTTTCCGTGTCTGGTATTATGCGACGTGAATTTTTTATTCGCAGTTGTAAGTCCACTATCATTGCATAAGGTCTTCCCGCAAAACGATACTGATCGTTCCTCGTACATTCAGTACAGCGCATCAGACAGATTCGTTCCTTTCCGTGAGAATTACAAATTTTATACTCGATCTTTTATCCTTGATTTTAAAAACTTTAGGTTCTTCTCAACAGTCAAAAACACGCGATACCCTGTCCATCGTAATCGTAAGAAAAGAAAAAAAAGGAGAAAGAAGACATTTCTGTATTTCTTTACTAGGCCATGTTGATTAAAACCGAAATGATTTCGATTCATCTATTCACAAGAACGCAACGGCCTCGGAAGCTGTGTTGTGATTTCCTATCGATCGTTTCCCTCTACACAGTGTTCATATGAGCCATGTTTGTTCTTAGCAATGCCTTATAAAATGCTGCCTGTGCTGGAGATAGACGGGAACCCGGTAGCGCAGAGTAACGCTGTGGCGCGATACTTGGCGAAGAAGTACGATCTAATGGGAAGGAACGAATGGGATGCGATGATATGCGACGTGCTCGTCGATGCTCTTGGAGATTTGAAGCAAGGTGAGTAACTGATGAGATGACTTTGCATTTGTCTCACCACAGAGACAGACGTTCAAGAATTCATTGTGAAAAGACGAGTACAAACAAGATACGTATGTCTTTCCGTTAAGCGAATGTTACAGTTTGTTTGCAAAAGTCAGTTTTTAGATTATAGAATCGTAGATAGAATTTAGAGGATAGAAACTTTTAGTAGTCACTTTTAGTTTAGTAAAGTCTTATCGACAATAAGCAGACTACGTTATGATACAACGATTCCAACTGAAGATTTCTATCGACATCACGAATTCGATGGCTTCCAAATTTTCTTCTCTGCAATCTCAGACGCTCAACTCGAAAGAATCTTTTAGATCCCCCGACAAACACTCGACTCAGGTTATCTATTATCGTAATCTTCCTACGGGATTTTTTTTAACTGCGTTGCGTTAACGAATAACGGGATAACATCACGTTTCTCTCAACGCCTTTCAACGTTCTACAACTTTTATTCTTTGCAAATCCCTGTCTCTATATGATAAACGCTGGTTATCCGCGGAATTTACGATTTCAATTTCTTTAACGAGATATTTATCATATTACACAATTCCTGTAAATGTATTTGTAATTATATCGCCGAAGAATTGTATTTAATTAAGCTATGAAGTTGTGGAATCGTGAGAAGGATTATTTTTATAGAACTGTCTAATTTCCATTCGACATTGATTCAGGATACACATTACTCTTTTTTACATAATACCAGTTTTGTCATTTTTAATTAACAAATACCTCCAAAGGTTGAAGTTTCTAAAATTATCCATTAAATTCTGACAATAAAATAAAAATCCAAATTCTTCCTAAAAAGCTAGTGATCTTTAGTTAAGAGTTCGATTTTTCACATTTTTCAAGGTAAATTAAAAAAATTGTTTAATAGAGGAGGTACAAAATAAATGTATACAAACCTTTTTTCAGACGACATGGGCGGACTTCGTGTTTGCAGCGGCCCTTGAAAATTTCGAGTATATGTTTGGGGCATCAGCTTTGGATAAATATCCAGCTCTTCGAGCATTGAAGAAAAGGATTCATAGAATACCGGCTATTTCTGATTGGCTGATTAGGCGCCCATACACAAACAGCTAAAAAGCTAAAAACGCGTGGAAAAAAGATGACCAGTACACCACTACATATATGTAGTATCGTGGACGAAAGGCCTAAGAAATATCGGGCGAACTATGAACAATGTCGCGAGAAAGTCGAAGCACCGACAGGCCCAACGATGTATCGTCGGTCTTTCGGTCGAATAGGTTACGCAAAAAAAGGCCTACGTGACTTTGACTACGAGCGGTTGCGGAGCACGTGCGTGGTGGGGCTAAGAAAAAGACAAAGGAACGAGAGTCATTCGAAAAACAGAGTGTGATTAAAAAAGCGGAGTGCGAGTTGAGCGAGGACAGAGTTTTGCGAGTGGCGTTGCCGAGAGAGTGTTGATTGCGTTTTAGTAAAAGTCGAGTCGCTATCTAGTTATTTAGTTGCGCTGTTTTCTGTACGTTTGGCGTGAATAGTTCAGGTTGAACAACAATCGTCTTTTTCTGTCCGATTAACATCTCTATTGTCCATTCTTTGTAAATATACTATATCACGATATTACATATATGTACGCTGGCATCGCTATGTTGGTAAATGTTCGATGTTATACGTGTCGTAAAATGTAACAGTTCTATTTAAAAAAAAAAATTTCGTGTCTATGAGTACGTTAAAAGTTTAACTATAAAAAGTCTCATCTGAGCTGTGCTCCTTTATGGAAGGTATTATTGTGTTTGAAAGAATACAATATATAATAAATGTATGTATGTTGTATAATAAATGTATGTAATATCGTGATGTAATATGTTTACAAAGAGTGGACAATAGAGATGTTAATCAGACAGAAAAGACGATTGTGGCTTAACTTGAACTATTCATACCAAACGTACAGAACACAGCGCAATCCACACTCTCTCGGCAACGCCACTCGCAACCTGCGTCTCCGCTCGACTCGCACTCGGCTCCTCCGCTCGCACTCTGTTTCTCAACTCGCACTCTGTTTCTCGACTGACTGGTGTCGCATTCTATTGTCCTTTTCCTAGGCCCACCGCACACGTGTTCCGCAGACGCTCGTGGCCAGGGTCACGTAGGTCTTTTCCACCAAACTATGCACTTGAAAAGACCGATGACACATTGATGGGCCCGACGGCGCCTCGGCTCTCGCGACACTGTTCATAGTTCGTCCGATATTGCCCAGGCCTTTCGTCCACGATACTACATGTATGTTCTTTCGAAAAAAGTTCGAAAATTTTCTTTCTTTTATCCGTACTTAACTTTTTAATAAAATGCACGATTAATTCTTGTGTCTCGTTTAAACAGGTTTTGGTCTATCGTTATTTCGAATTATTTAAACATCGTGTGAATTTACTATTTAATTCTACAATATCATTTACTATATAATTTTACAATATCATTTACTATATAATTTTACAATTATAATTTTACAATATCAATAATTTACAATAAGTGAGGGAAAAATCATTGAATGTTATATCTAGATGTCTATATACTATTTTAAACAATACTTAACTCGAGATACTCGTTTCGTCTCTTCATGATACTTACTGGCAATACCGAGTACAAATATGATGTTCTTTGAAAATAAAAAATGGATTTGAAAACGTTAATGCACGTTTTTTTTTTTTTATTTATTTGTTGAAATTACAATCAATTCTCGCGTTGAGAATTTTCAGTAATTTTTCTGGCGTGGCGCAGTGACATGGCTGTTTATTTACAATAAGTTAATACCTATTATAGATAGGTGTAATTTATAAGTATTATAAGTAAGTGCATATGCTTAATTTGGATAATTAAATGAATCTAACGTTTAGGTCTAGCGGGTAGTGCCTCTTCAGCCTGCGAATCTGGTCCGTCGTATCGAGTAATCCAGTGATTAGGGGGTTTCGGTGTTTGTTGACTCTTTTGCTATATCTGTCGCTATATTTTGCTATTTCCTCTTTGACTGTAGGTATCTTGAGGTCGCGATGGATGGTTTCGTTGGTTACATACCAAGGTGCGTCAATTAGGGATCTTAGCGTTTTCGATTGAAAGCGTTGGAGTATTTCAATGTTGGAGTTACTTGCTGTTCCCCATAGTTGGATTCCGTAGGTCCAGATAGGTTTTATTACGGTCTTGTAGAGGGTAATTTTATTCTGTATGTTTAGTTTGGAGCGTCGGCCCGTGAGCCAATAGAGTTTTTTTAGTTTGTCCTTTAGGTGCTTCGTTTTATCTGAGATGTGTGTCTTCCACGTTAGTCTCCTGTCCAGGGTCATGCCCAGGTATCGGACTGTGTCCCTGCTAGGAACTGTTGCATTGTTGATGGTGACCTGGGGGCAGGTTTGTTTTCGGAGCGTGAAGGTTACATGTGAGGATTTCTTTTCGTTGACTTTGAAGCCCCATTTGTGAAACCACTTTTCCATGGAGTCGAGACTTCGCCGGAGAGTGGATGAGGCTATTACCGGGTCTGCGTGGGTAGCTAATAGCGCTGTGTCGTCTGCAAATGTCGCTATTGTTATATCGTTGGATATAGGTAGGTCGGCAGTGTAGATGGAGTACAGTAGGGGTCCGAGGACACTACCTTGGGGTATGCCGGCTTCTATTGGGAATGTTGCGGAAGTGGCGTCTAGGCATTTAACCATGAATTGTCTATTGGTTAGGTAAGATTTTAGGATGGAGTAGTAGGGGTGAGGTAGGATCTTTTTAAGCTTGTATAGTAGCCCTTCATGCCATACTTTGTCGAATGCCTGTTGGATGTCTAGGAAAACCGCTGAGCAATATTTTTTCTTTTCGAGTGTTTGGCTGATCGTATGAGTTAAGCGGTGGATTTGCTCTACTGTAGAATGATGTTTTCGGAAGAAGAATTGGTGATCTGGGAGTGTTTTCAAGTTCTCTAGGATTGGAAGGAGTCGGTTCGTGAGCATCTTCTCGAATAGTTTGGACAGGGTAGGTAAAAGACTGATTGGGCGATAGGAGCTGGTTTCGTATATCGGTTTACCGGGTTTAGGGATGAGGGTAATCAATGAGATTTTCCAGGCCTTAGGATAGTGTTCCAGGCGAAGGATAGCATTAAAAATCGATGTGATGAGTGCTATCCCTTTTGTGGGAAGTTCCTTGATTGCTTTATTGCCTATTAGGTCGTGTCCTGCTGCTTTCTTGGGGTTTAGGCGACTGATTGTTTCTATAGTCTCTGCAGAGGAGAAGGGTTCGATAGGAGGGGACATTTGGAAGGGGTTGTGCAGGTATTCAGTAACGTCCGCGGCGGCTTTGGGGGAATGGGGTTTGAATACTTTTGACAAGTGTTTAGCAAACAGGTCGGCTTTTTCTATAGGGCTTCGCGCCCATCCACCTTGCGGACGGCGGATAGGTGGGAGTATTTGTGGGGGGCGTGTGAGTTTCCTGGAGGCCTTCCATAGTGAGTAGTTGGAGTCGGCTGTGGGGGATAAGCTGGCGAGGTATTTATGGAAACAGTCGTTTTTATAGTTTTTTAAGGTTCTGGATAGCTTTCTAGTTGCGTTGTTTAGTTTGCGTTTGTCCTCCGGTGTTCTATGGGTCTGCCATACTCTTCTTAGTCTACGTTTTTCTGCTATTTTTTTAGTATGTATTGGGGATATTCTTGTTTGCTGTTAGATGGCTTTGTCGGTGTGGAGAGGCGGATTGCGTTTATTATGTTCGTGTTTAAGTATTCCGTGGCTGCTTCGATATCTTCCTTTGTTTTTAGTGGGGTGAAGGCTGAGGTTGAGTGTGTAAAGACTTCTCTGAAGAGCTGCCAGTTGGTGTGTTGGTTGTGAATGGAGCCATTAGGTGTATTCTCGATGATTGCTGTCTTACATGGGAGATATTTACTTCTCTTTCTTCGATACTGTCGGGTAGGGATAAGCCGTAGGGTCTCGCTGTTTTACCGATTAGTAGTTCCAATGGGCTTGACTTAGTCACGCGGTTGGTGGTACAATTCAAGGCCAGTTGTATTTCCCCGATCGCGTCTTGCCAGGACCGCCCGGTGGTTTCTATTGTTGTGAACATGTTTTTTAGCGTACTCATAATACGATCTACCTGTCCGTTGGCCCTACTAGCTCCGGTCGCAATTAAATGGAGTTTTATGTATTTATCTTGACAAAAGTCTCGAAATTCTTTGCCCGTAAAACATCTTCCCTGATCCGCTATTATCCGGCAGGGACTGCCGAACAATAATATAGCGGACTTAAGCGCTTTAATGGTGTTAATGGAGTCTATCTTACGGGTATGGTGCAAGTATACGAACTTAGTAAAGGCGTCGACCAACACAATGACGTATTCCTTCGAATCGTTTTTACCGCTTAGTTTGCCCGTTATGTCCATATGAACCGTATGCCAAGGTATACTGGTCTTGACAGTTCTCTACGAATATGTGAACATACTTCGCCATTCCTTCGAACCAGTAATACTCGTACAGTTTCTCAAGCGTTTTATCCCAACCTAAGTGCATAATGGACTGGTGCACATGGTTAATAACAGACCACCTAAATCCTCTCGGAACGACGGGCAGGCAGAGAGTTCTATCTTTTCTCTGTATTTTACGATGAAGGGTGCCGGACCGTAACTCATACGTATTCGCGACGTCTTCCGCGAGCTCTTCGTTCTGTAATTTATCGACGATCTCGGAAATTTGTGGGTCGCGACGTTGTTCCGCTAGTAGCCAATCGTCGGAGATTTCGGTTAGGTTAATTTCTTTCTCTACAATTTTGCTGAACGTACTGCGATCCAAGTCTACGGGATTTCGCGAAAAGAAATCTACGTGGGCCATTCGTTTACCTTCCCGGTACATAATGTCAAAGGTAACAGTTTGCAGGTAAGCCCACCATCTGTAAACCCTGTCGTTCAAGTGTACCTTATTACTGGATGCTTTCAGGGAGTTGCAATCGGTGACAACGAGAAATTCTCGTCCGTGTAAGTAATGACGGAAGTGCTTGACGGCGTTTACAACTGCTAACGTTTCCAATTCGTAGGAATGATACCTAGATTCCGCAGGGCTAGTTCATTTGCTGTAATACTCTACTATTCGATTTTTACCTTCGACCCTGTGCATTAAAATGGCTCCATATCCTTCCGAGCTAGCGTCCGTATGTAGTTCTATGGGGTAATTAGGGGTCAAATATCATTAGCACCGGCGCGTCAGTCAGGACGGAAATTACCTTTTATCTTATCTGTTCGTGCCTATCCGTCCAAGGTATATTCTTGTTACTCGAGGTAAGTGCGTACAGGGGTTTCATTACTTGTGAAAATTTGGGAATGAAGTTTCGGAAATAAGAGGCCAAACCTATGAATTGCCTAAGTTGTGTGACGGTCGACGGTGCAGGTAAAGAACTCAAGGCTTGTATTTTACCCGGGTTTGGACGGACTTCTCCGTTACGAATTACATATCCCAAGTAGAGTACCGATGTCTTTAAAAAGGAGCATTTTGAAAAGTTAAAGGAGAATCCGGCTTTCACGAGGGTATCTAATACGGTGCTCAACCTTTCTAGGGCTTGATCTACTGAGTCGGCAATAATTAGGACGTCGTCCAAGTAAACAACAACGAACGAATACGCGAGGTCGCCTAAGGCGTTGAGAATGGCCCTCTGGAAAACGGATGGTGCATTTTTCAATCCGAACGGCATAGTCACGTACTCGTATTGCCCGTCGGGTGTAACGAACGCCGTATATTCCGTCGAATTGGGATGAATGGGGATTTGGTGGAATCCGCTGGCCATGTCCAGGCTAATGAAGTATCTCGCCTTCTGCAATCTCGCGATTTGATCCGCGATGAGGGGTAGGGGATACCGGTCCGCGACCGTATTTTTATTTAATGCCCGCAAATCTACGCACAGTCTATCTGAGCCGTCTTTCTTCTTTACAAGTAAGATAGGGCTCGTGAACGGTGAGTTGCTCGGCCTCACGATTTTTGCTCTAATTAACTCGTCTATTCTCTCACGCACTATCCTACGCTCTTCTTCGCTAAGTCGGTAGGGACTTCTTTGCACGGTAACATTAGGATCGATTAACCGTATTTCTAACTGGCCCGTGCTTACGCGAGTACGTGGGAAGCCCGTAATGAATGAATCTTTGAATTTCTTGAGGACAGAAATTAACCGACTTTTATCATTACCAACCACGTCAGTGTCAACCGCATTGATATTGATCTCGTCCTCGGAGGTTTTACTACAGGCATCAATAGTCTTCGTTTTACAAATATCGACGCTATTCCGTGTAATAGTTACATCAAAACCCTGGCTTAAGATCTCGCGGCCAATCATGATATCATAATGCAAGTGACTATCGGCCAGAACGTGGAAGGTTATCTCCAATGTAAAACAGTTAATGCGTACCGTAGATAAGATCTGGGATGTACTCTTAACGCAAGTGTTTCCTATTCCTCGCATAACTACTATATCTGTCGTTCTCCTACCGGAGAATTTCGGAGCGACAGATTCTCTAATTAATGAGCACTCGGCTCCGGAATCTAAGTAAAATGGGAACGACTCACCCAGATGACTTAAACTACCGGCTGGGGACTCCACCACGCAGGTGTAACGTCAATTCATATCAGAGACCAGGCCATACACCACGGACAGGATGGCACCCAGATACCTGCATATCCCTGGCGCGCACCCTCAAGAGTCTTAAGTGCCTACCAGGGGCACTTGGCATTTTTATAGTTAAGGTCGTTCGGACCAAGCGAGTATTTCCTGTCGTAAATTCCGTCCCTTGTCCTTAGATACCCCCACCCCTAGCTTTCCTCAGACACAGTATCGTCAGTAAGACTTCACTTATTCTGTATCCTTAGAATAGTCAATATATCTATGTCGGTCTCTACTCTTATAAGTCGCGTACTTAATGTATCGTTGTAACTAAGTCTGACATAACGTGGTTGGAGTGAATTGTGATTTATGTTAATTCAGTGCGTGTTACATTGTGATTGCTGAATTCATAATAAAGGTTGATTAAAACCAGGTTGATAGTTGTGTTACGACTCAACTATATTTTATTTTCACCAACCAACCCAAAAATTACGTGACACAGGAGTTGACTTTACGCTCATCCTTGGGGCCTGGTCTACCGTCCCGTCGTGCCGGGCAGTTAGATGTGATATGACCTTCCGCATGACACCTGTAGCAAACCGCCTTGGACGGTGCGGCCGGTCGGCTTCCTTCCTGGCGTCGTGCATCCCTCTGCTGTTCGTTCTGCATCCTCTTGCGGCAGTCCTTTATTCTGTGTCCGAGAGTACCAGTAATGACACCTCGTCTGGTGGCACGATAACTTGCGTCGCTTAGCTTCGGGTTCCGCCGGTGCATCTCTCGGCGAAAATGTCGACTCTTCTTCGTAACAAAAGGGTCGCATTTCGCTCAGAAATTGGTCTTCCGTTCTGATATCACTCGTGAGGGCCAATCGTTTAAGACGTTGGTCGTGTGGAATTAATATGTAGAGAGTGACAGCGTTAAGTATTTCGTCTAGCGTAGAATGTTGCCACCGCGTCTGCAGGAGGGAACGGACACGGCCGGCAAACGCCCCCGTGGATTCGCCCGTTCCCCGCGATTCCCTGGATACCTTGATTAACGATGAGGACGTCGTCTCTCGGCCACCGAACTGTATAAGGAATCGTTCCTTAACTTTAGACCAAGTAACTTCTCCGTCTCCCGTCATTCGTGCCAGCCAATGTGCTGCAGAACCCTGTAGAGAGTCACTTAAGGCAGAGTATAGCGCGTCATCTCGCAGGGGGTTGTTCTGCATGGCCCTACTAACAGCCGCGCACCACGCGGCTGGGTCGGCGCCTGCGACTTCTGGGTTAAAATGTGGTAATTTGGTGATTCCCGTATTTGGTCGTTGCATTAGCGTATGAATTAGGTTGTTCATGACAGCGACCTGCCCTTCCAGCGCTCGCAACCGTTCTGATCCCACTTCTGATGTCGGATCGTCACTGGGAATGGGGTTGTGGGCGTCAAATGAATCTTCTCGAGGATTAGCCATTCATACGGTACACACAGGCGTAGTTTATTGCAATGATAGAATTATTACAGTCTTGACAATTGATCACGGCAGTTCGGCACTCGCGACACTAGTGACGATGCTCTCGGGCTCAATAACGAATCCGCGGCCAACGGGATGACAACAGAACGTACTCACAAAGTCTAAGTCTGAAAATAATCACTGATCGCGAAGGCGTTACTCTTTAATCGATGAGATCGCGAGCGAGAATGCCTTTCCCGTCCCGATGATGCCACAGAGGAAAACTATAACGGGGTGTGTCTAAGGATACAAGATCATCGGATTCGTCGAGAAAAGCCTTCGTGCAGAAAGTAAGGGAAATTGACGTTGCTGCTAATTGGTCAATCTCCATATCGGTGGTTAGAAAAAGATGCTAGCCGCCCTCGAGGGAAAGTTGCTAGTGGGAGACGCCGCTCGTTGAAAAATATGTCTCCCCTATCTTCCCGTAGTTGGGACAGAGACTGTTTGTCTGTTTGAAGGACTTTAGTTAACTAAACCTTAAGATTTATAACGGGCCCTCGGGCTAGCCGAACATGTACTGCGGAGACGCATCGACATCTGGCAATCATCTTAGTCGAAGAATAGGGTCTGCGCGTGGCGAGCCACGGGACAGAAACCGTTGGAATGTTTACTGTCGCGTGTCGCCACGAATATTTCTTTTAAGGAGAGCTATAAAATTACTCCATACCTTTGTTAGACAAAGCGTTCATCCCGTGACCGCGGCTACGTTCGGCAACTGACTGTCGCCTCGAGCCCAAGCTCATTATCACGACTCTCGAACAATTACAATCGGGTTGAATAACTACAATTGTTCAATTACAGCTATAGTAGATTCTAGGTTACAATGTTGCGGAATTATCCAAAATTCCAAAGGCTCCGGTGTTCTTTCATCTCCGAAATATATATATAAATTATATTTAAGAAGTTTGGGATAGTTTAAAGATGAAATAAATTGCTTTTTAAGTTTAATCTCTTACTTTCGACGAAATCAAGTTTCTCTGGAATTTGATGGAGTTTAAGATTTGATATCGGTGTCGTAGGAGTTATGTGACACTTTAAGGTGGAATAAATCTAGCGAGGAGTTTAAGGTGCGGCAAAGGAGCGTGGAATGTTGCAATAGAAATTTATTGCAGTGTTAGTGCATTGGTAGATTGATCAAATTTACGTGTAGCGTGGGTAACCAATGGTAAATATTTTGCAATGTGTATAATTTCTCAGTAATCTGAGGTTTATAAAATCTATTGACAACTAATGGAAATTGTTGATTTAACAGATCAATTTTAAATTCCTCGTTAATCTAAATTTTTTTAATCCTATTTACAGCTAAACCTTACGACGAAAAATTAACGAAGTGGAATAAAAATGGCATTGTGATTCTTCTCGTCGTGTATTGGTGTCACATCAAATTTAAGAGACAGTTTTACTTGCGGATGCTGTGTGTTACGTTGGTGAAGTCGACGAAAGTGTAAAATAGGAGCTCGTCCGAAATACACTAACGCGGAAGGTTAAATTTCCGGGCAAAAAACAGACGAATCCAGCGCTGATTTTAAAGCAACTTCGTCCAAATAAGCCACAATAAGAAATTCCCACGAAACAGTTGCGTTTATCCCCTTTCGAGGTCGCCGACCTCTTTGAATGCGTTTCAAGTGCGTCGTACCAATGAAACTTCGAGTTCTAGACTAATTTCTCAGCCTTTTACTACTATGCACTTCTTCTCCAAAAAAATATCGCGTTTCAATATTAAAAAAAGTTTCAATAATATACTATCCATTAGAAGAATGATAACATGATAACCTTACAAATTATTAGTATTAACAAATTCTTATTGTCGTATAGAAATGCCAACTATTACTTCGGTAAAACAAACAAAGGAATTTTACAGGTAAATTTTACAAATTACAAGTCATCTTATAACGCAAAATACGACGTGTAAAATTGTCTCAATTTATTAATAGTATTAATAAATTATTATGATAAAAGATGCAGGAATCTTAGCCTCATGAGAAATTAGAGATGAAAATGAGTGGGAAAAGATTAATCACTGGTCCTCCTAAAAAGATGCAGTCCCATGGATGGATGGTTGTGCGAGTATTAAAGCAGCGCAAAACCGTTCCCCGAATTCTCATCCCGGACGTCGTACGACCAAAGACAAAAACAACTCACTCGAGGGCATTGCGGAGAGACATTCATCGAGGACACAATAGTATTATTCCAGGAAGTGCTAGTTCTTCCTAGATTCCGGTTACAATGTTCTTAACGCGTGGAAATTAGTCTTGACCAGGAAACATCTATAACGGCATGTATTTTCTGCCGTGATTGTAAATCTGTTTGGAACATGCGGTTTGTCCGTTAATCTATGCGCTGTTGTTCAATTGAGTCAATATTATTTGTTGGTAGATTAGTGTGTGCAAGAGCGCTCTATCCATTATTGTCCAATTCGAGCACGTATTGGTAAATTTCACACCGGCAATTACGGTGAAATCGTTCGTGGTCGCTGGAAATTAGCAGTATCGTTTGCGGTCGTGAGCTGATTGACACTGCGTGAGCGGGGAATTATGTGAAGCAGCTTTGCTTTGTCGTTTCATGCATTTAATAGGTTTACGGCGGTGGACAGAGTTTGTAAAAAATGAAGACAAGGTAGAAAAAGATTATTTTTCATTTTTTACTATTAGATTATTTTCAAAGTGATCTTTTCAGTGAAATATGATTGACAAAAAATAAGATCTATAATTGAATCATTATAGAAAATAGAATAATATTGATAATAAAGAAATAAAAATCAATTATAGAATAACATATAATAATAATAATAATAATAACAATAATGTGGATAGACTTTATGTTTACTTTTATATGTATAATGATACTGTTTGATCCTTGAATTAAAGTTAAGATTAACGTTGCGATTATGATTATCCTTTGTCTGACTAAATATATTTGAAGTATCAATTACAGTAGAATTTTTGAAAGATTCTTGGCTGTTAAACAAAAAACTGGTTCCTTTACATTTCGCTCAATTATCATAGAATCGTGAAACTGACTTTCACTTCAAATTTTGTCTGTTTCAGGAGTAACAAGTACCTGCAAAAATCATCCATCAGCCGGATATGTGCTGTCGGAGGGTTTTTCATTAGCATTCCCGTCTTTCTAACTGGTAAGAACCAATTCCTTCAATTCTGTCAACTTTAACCTTTTGAAAGATACTAGTACATAAGTTATACGTTTAATTTTTCTTGAATTCAGGCATGAATCTAAAAGATACTGTGAACTATCTCTGAGTGTATGAAATCAGTTTAGAAATCCAATGGAAATAAAGTTAATTTTAACGCCGAATAGTCATTATTTTTCTTAGAAAAATAAAAATGATCGTCTTTTAGGGAAGTTTTAACAGATTAATTTATAAAGAGCTGAAACAGAATATTCATGTCATGCATGAATACGGCTGGTGGATGGATCGAGATCTAATCTAAGGTTTACGTTGTGTCATGCTAGTTTACACAGCTATCATTCGCTCGATCGATCGTTAAGCTGTTGAACTCGATTCAAGACGGACATTTTGACTCTGTTCAGAAGAAAACTGCGTTTTAATAAATTTGACGGAATAGAAATTATGATAGACTACAATGTTTTTTTAATTATATCATAAAATTTATTTATTTTTTTTTAATGTCATGTTAGAAACTTCAAATACTGTCCAAAACTTCGAACGTAATCGTTTTAGAAATTTGTAAATTACTTAACGACCAAAAATATTGAATTCTCTATTGTCTGAAGATAGATTCTCTATAATTTAAGTAATTTATTCGTCGAGAATTGATATATAAAGATTTAAATAATAAATTAATTGAAAAATAATTTGCGACTAGTATTGAAAATTTCAATGAAAAGCATATGTATATAGTTTACGCTTCGAGAATTATATGTATTGAGAATATGTATTTGCGCTGATTCTTTGTCCCGCTTGTTATGGCATACGTGTTATAATGATCCTCTAACAATGCTTTCAGGTATGATATTGTATACATTCATCCAGTTTCATTCGACGCCGGCAATCGTTACGTCGGTTTTCATAGGCCTTGGCATCGTGTTTTGTGGATGCGCAATGGTCCATAACGTCTTCGTGTGGCAGAGGGTAAGAACATATCGCTATTAAAAAAGAAAACGAACACGTTCAAACACGTCTAAATCATCTTTTATGTGTATTTTACCCGGAAATCATTTTATCGTGAAATTTTGTTTTTCAGAGTTACCATAATTTATCTGGTAGAGTTCATAAAAATTTTTCTGAAATCAATTGCAAGCTTTTAGGAAACCAGGATTTTTCACATTTTTAAGAAGCGTTATAATTATATTGCTGATCTTTATACGTTCGTGCGAAATTGAAAAGTACGCAAATGGCGCAAAATGCATAAAATGCGCTAAAATATACGTATATAAGAAAACAAATCTCTATTAAAATTTTATTTCTTTGATTGTGTTCGTAAAACTACAAACTTGTATAAAAATACGCATTCTAGTTATAAGTGTTAAACCATTCGATCTAGTCCTTATCACATTCATGAAAACCTCCATTTAACCATTCGTTGTATCAACAAACATTCATATGCAAAACTTACCACCTACCACATCCTCCGCGTATTAATATAATCCCCTCTTATAAATTATACACTTTAGAATGGACTGGTTGGGTCAGAGTGATATAAGCTTACAAGTTCTCGAGGAGTTCTACCGAAGTTACATTTACGTTTGCATAATTTCACCGAAAAAGATACTCTGTAGAATGACAGGTTCGTTTGTTTATGTGATCCGCGATCGCAACTATTTCAAGGGGATTTTATAAATAACCATACACACGATATTCAGTGTATTTTCGTATTCTCGTTTATTTTTGGGAGATTTGTAAAACTGTTGAACAAAATAATTGAGTAACGATTATATTTGCTGAGAAAAAGTCTTTTTCTCTGTACCCCTCCTTCTACTTCAAGCATGTAGTATTGACAATAAGATTGACAATGGCTGAAAGTAATCCAAAAGAGTTTTCACCATGGTTATCGGTAACGAAAAAGATTTGAATCATCTTTAATACTTATTCGTAACTAGAATCATTTCAACTAAAATGTAAATTCTTATATTATAACTTTTTTAATTTGTTATGGCCCCTGACTACAACCTAACCTATCATTCTTATTTCGTAGGAGAAGACGAATGCCGTGAAGGCGTTAGCGCGCGAACAGTGCGAAGCGGCGGTACAGCTGCAGCGTCAGCAGCAGCTGCAACAGCACCAGAACCAGCCCCAGCTACAACAGCAACAACAACTACGTGGCCCGTTAACCATCCACCATGCTGGCTGCCCAACGAAAATGGGCCCGTGACGAACCAACTAAATACCAGCCACGCAACGCACGGCCGAGCTGCACAGTACCAACACTATCATCAGCATCATCATCATCGACACGTGTCAATGTCTCCACCGCCCTTGTTGCTCTCATCGCCAGCTCCGATCGCGGCGACGCACAATCATCTGAACGTGAGCGGACACAGAAACGTGGTTACGCCACCGGATACACCAGCAGATAGATCGCCACCGAGTCCTGGAAATAAGCTAAATAGATCGCAGCATTTGCCACGGGAAGCAACCGGCAGCGTCAGTCCTGGTCTTCCGGCTGCCACATTGGATCTAAGTAGCGCAGCAACCACCAATAGTCCGCATGAATTGTCCACGTTAGTTTAGAAATTTGGTCCGAACATTATATCTTCACATAGGATTGGAGATTAATAGTTGATAGTTAATTTACACATCGATCTTTTTATTTGTAAATTGGGTCGTGGTTTAGAGTTGGTTTGTAAAAATTCGGTCCTAATTGTTAAATGATGAATATTGATTAAGAATAATAGGCATTGATGTACCAATCTTTTTTTAACTTATATACTTGAGCACACTCATTGGAGATTTCACTTTTATTCAGTGAAACAGCAACTTCATTACTCGCTTATTCGATACGGCAATTGCATATATTTCATGGACATTTTAACAATGTTTTGAATAATTTCTAACGGTACAATTGTGATGAAGTGAAAAAAATCGTGATAAGAAACAGAGAGAAAAGTTGCTCGTTAATGAATATTCACCAGAAATAAAGTAATTTCTAAAGAATATCCCGAAGACGTCGTAGATATTACGAAAGGAATGATTAATTTATACCCGCGTGTATCTTGCCATTACCATACTATTATTATTATTATTAATATTGTTAGTAGTACTCGATTACATTATTATTAATATTAATATTATTGCCTTATTATTATTAATGTTATGGAACCTCTAGTCCTAGGTTACTTTCGCTGCCACGAAAGGATAAGATTTTCGAATTTTTGACTATTACGTGTAATTCAAGTTTTCCTGTTGCGCATGCGCAGTAGAAAGAAAGTTAGCGGAACTCAAATCTCGAACTATAGAGAGTTGAAAAGTAGTAAAAGTAAAAAAGCACGAATAACATTTGTATTTGTGCTGGATTAAGTTTGATAATTGAAAATTGAGTTTGATGATAACATTTTTTTCGTATTCGCTTTGGTAAATATTAGTTTTATTTAAAATTGAACAAAGCATTTTATGTTTTTCAAATACGGTACATAATCGTAATATCGAATTTTGTAAACTGATAGTAAGAAACTCTATAATTCGAGACTGGAACTTTGATCAAGTTCACATTGAACGTAAACTGACTTAATTTCGTTATTTAAGCGTGTATACTATACGTGTTTGTTCCTTCTTCTCTTGTGCGCAGGCTATAGCTTAATTACTTCCAATAAACGCAGTTATATCGAATCAATGACCGATACAAATTTAGATATTAGGATTATTTAAACAAGAGATTAAAAACTAAAAAGTATTGTTTTTATACTGCATATGTACATATGCAATATGAACGACAGTTTGTGTAATAATATGTACCCCTCTTCTTAGTTTACTTTTGTATATTTTGCGACATTTGATATTAATTTTATGAGGAACGTACTTACACTTTATCTTTGTAATTAAATGTGAAATGAAAGAAAAGAAATGACATGAGAAAAGGAAATTCGATGTATGAGTATATACGAATTGACGGAATTAAAATTTAACGCTATATTTAAATAGAAAACGTGAAATATCTTGTCATCTTAAAATAACTTGATCATTCCTATTCTTTTACATAAAAACACTTTTCGACTGTAACTTAAGAAAAATGTCTGCTAACGTGAAACGTGCCAGAAAAAATTAACAACTTCCATTAAATTGGCAAATTTCTCATTAATATCGTAAAACTCGCGTTTACAAAGATCAGATCAGTGTACATAATATACAAAACAAATGCAGAATATATAAATATAGCACATACGTTCTGAATTATATTCGAATTGGGCAGGGTAACCAAGTGAAAATATGTAAATTTCACGATGTGTAATGTACACTTTATCGAACTTGTAAGTAGTGTAGAAATAGAATATTTTACACGTAACAAAATATACAAACGACAATACACAAGTTAAATTATTTGTTAGATCCATGTATAACAAGCATAGTACAAAAGTGTTTTAGCTTTATGTACTGGTAATTATGAGAAATACCAACTTAATAGATGTATTTGCTATGTACCTAGTTAAGAAAACAATAAATTATTCTGAACAGATAAAGCGTTTAGTAGCTTGTGAAGTATGAATTTTCGAAAACGTAAGTATTTTATATCTAAGTAGTTAAGAAACGCGAGCAAGGGAAATCAAACAAAGGAACAAAGTTTTTTTGTTTAAAAATATTTAATTTGTTGTTCTATTATCCGAGGTTAGAAGCGATAATGTACAAAATCTGAATAAATAAGATTCCTCAATATTATTGAATTTTAATTCTAGGGTAAAGTAATATATCCGCATATTTTATTTATATACAATATGTATAAATAATGATGTGATTTGACTAATTTTGTTGAAAGAATATTTGTACTTTTTACGTAAAACTTCAGTCTTTTACAAACTTTCTTGTAATTAATAAACCAGTAAACACAATATTAATAAAATCTATTAAAATTATAAACAAACTCATAAGTTTTAATTTTAGTCCTTAAAGGTTGAAATATTTTGCCCCAATGTCGAGACATTTGTTTTAATCCAAAACATTACTATACTGAATCGATAATGTTGCATGTGCCACGAAAATGATGATAGTGTCAGATAACTTGTTGTGAAACGAAAAAGCATTACATGTACATTTCTGTTGTTTTGTTGACCATGAGTTTGATGATCTTTTAAACTTGCCCACAGCTAAGAAATCAAACAGTATATCTAAACGAAATTAATTTCAAATTATTTTTTAGGTTCTAAGCTTTTATCTAATCTTTCAGAAGTTGCAAAATTTATTCCACAAGAGTCTTTTTTATCATAACCAAGTACACATCTTAAAACCATTTAAGTCTTCCTTAGTAATTTCTTCTTATCTTTAATAGTAACGAAAATAATTTAGATGAACGTTTTAAAATTGACACCCTGTATATTAAAAATAAAAGATATATTTTCTTCATAATTGGATAGGCTTTTTACAATGGCAATGTACAAATATCAAAATTGCAATTATACTATAACATATGTATATATATAAGCTTCACATTTAAACACAAGGTTCTTTATTATATTTTTTTAATACCAATATTTTAATAATTATAACAAGGGTTTTTTAACAAGAGATGTATAACATTGTATACAAATTTTCAAAAACCTATAGATAATTTCAGTTATGCTCTTGCATCATTAATTGTTGATGTAACTCTTACCTCAATTCCATCTAGTTCCTTAGACATTACTATTTGACAGCCTAGCCGTGACCTGAAATTAAATATTATATAACTGAATATGTCAACAAATATATTTATTGCTATACAAATTAATACTAATACACAATAAGATTTCTATTTATCCATTTGAAAATCAACATTGTAAATATGCTAATTCCAACATAGATTTGTAATGATTATAGGGTCATAAATAAAAAACTATGAAAATTTATTATAATTTCAGTTTCGTAGTATTCAGAGATAGCGATTTGAAATTCTACATTGAGATGCAGATTTCGAAATACCCAATACTAACCTGTTTTTACATAAATTTAAATAGAAAAATTCACTTTATAAAATATTAAAAGGTAATAGAATTAATAATGTGAATGATTTGATACTGATTATTATGAACTAACGTATCTGTTAATTCATATGCTCAATCCAACATGTCTAATTCTTCATCTGTTGGTTTGTCAGGAAGTGCATCATAAACTTCTTTCGAAAATATTAAATGGCACGTACTACAAGTTAATGTTCCTTCACAAGCACCTATATCAATTATATTTTAATATTACAACATACTTATATAATAAAGTATCAAAAGTTAAAAATAATAAGAATATTAAACTTGATAAAAATGAAAATTTTCAAATATTTTCTACCTCAAAATTATTTATTTTAAATTAAGTAAATTATGCTTCTTTAAAACATACCATATCCATCTAAATCAATTTCATTATTTACTACTATGTCTAATATAGTATCTCCAACTTTCTCTTTGCTTTGATTCTCTCTCCACTTGCTTTAACAAACGTTATATTTACTCTGAAAATAATATTTATGAAAGATAAAAATTATCTCAATATAATTATTTTCTTTATTTTTTGTGTTTCTTCAATT
>NW_022884984.1:0-49545 GCF_011952205.1 Bombus bifarius
AGATTCGTTGTGACGAGAGTGATCAAATAACTGCAAAGTTATTTGATATAGATACGAGTATTGCATTTAGTTTCCGTTAAATAAATATCGTTCTCTGTCCAATTTATATTTGTATATTCAATTTAATATTAATAAATCGTAAGTAATCGGAAAAAAATTTCTATCCTTATTTTCCGATATTACATATTTGAAGCATAAATTAAAAATCGACACATTGACTACTTCAAAGAAATTAGCCCGAACGAGACATAACTCGTTCATCGTGGTTTTCGCGCGAAGTAAATATGCGGTTTCTCAATCGTTGTGAGATTCCAACGACGTTAATTCTGTCGAAACGGCGACGCGCGACGACGATCGCACATTCTGTTGCTAGCGAGTGCTTGCAAATCGCGACGATATCGAGCGTAAAGACTAAGCGCAAAAATGGAGGACACTCGGCGGGGAATTGGAAATGCTCGATGACGAAAGGTATTTCAAGGTGTAATTACATCCACATCCAATTGGATCGCACCTTCGTTCGGTTGCTAGGTCAACAACCTTCGATGTTATTCAAATAATGCAACGGCTGGGGCAGCCGGTAGCGAGTCGTAAAAATTTCAATAAAACACGTTCCTGCTAGTGAACGTATGTTAAGACTTACACCGAGTTTTATTTCGCTACGCCGTTTACTAGTTCGAAACGATCGATTGCATAATAGTAGCTGTTTCTTTCATCTCGGAAACACGATCGTAAACGGTGACAACGATCCAGCTTATTCCTGATCGTGTTAATTTCCACGCAAACTTTGTAAACATTATACGTCGCGACGCTCTCGTTAACGCGTCATTTCCTCCAACTCGAAAGTCTTGCAACTTTGGTGATCCGTTTTCTGTGTAAAATTGGTTACGAGCATCAGGGGACTTATCGTCGTAATCGGTAAATTGTTTATTAAGGATCTACAGCTTTTAAGGATTTCTCTCTAGAGATTTAGAGATTAGAAGTTTCATTAACGCGTTATCGTGTCTCTAACTCGATCTTTTTTCGTGTAAATTGGTCACGAGACTTACGAGCTTCGTTGTAAATAGAAGATTAGTAATATTTCGTAGTTTCGTGATAGTATATAGACATTTTAGTGCTTAAACGCGCAATTTTTAGTTCGCTTTTCGCTCGCATCGGCGCTATGAAACGGATCAATATCTCAACACTTTCCTTTAGTTCTACGAATCATCTTTCGACCGGCTTTTCTTGGCCTACCGTTTCCTAACGCTGTCCTAATACTATCGTCTTGCTGAGATCCTTTTTCCGATTGTATCTTCTGCTTATTTTATTATAAATCCGAACTTTCATTCACGTCGTATGTTTTACAGCGTAAAATCCGCTAGAGCGTTCCAATAAATGTAACCAGTAGGTGCTCTAATACTCAAACGCACCTGTGCGTATCTCTGCATATTTGCTGAAAAAAAAAAGATGAATCTTACGTTACATTTTCAATATGCGTAATAAGCCGAAAATTTCTCTGATGCTAATCCTTCGTAACAAAAGGATGGCATCACTATATGCATGAAAATAGCATTTGGCAATCGTTAGAAACACAATACATGGATATATATGTAGTTGCCAAATTAACCTTCGCGGTGTTCTAAGTGAACGGCTAGAAACGATTGCTTTTTGCTATACGCGCATGGTTCGATTGCACTATAATTCGTTATTAAGACGTTTCGAGAGAGGCAAAGGATGTGGTGTCGCAACGTGTTGCGCTCGCACAATGCTCCTTGGATAAAATTCCCGGAGCGCGTATTATCGCGTACGCCGCGCGAACGCGTTGAACCTTCGCGCAAACAATGAGAGCGTGAACGCGAAAAAATAGCGTTGAGCACGTAACATTCGGCCTGATATCGTTAATTGGCCGCGAATCGTCAACATGCACGGGACAGTTTTACGTAAAGACATTCGTTCCGTACAATTATGTTAAGACGTCGACCACAGAACGTATTACGTTGATGCAATTAAAATTTCAATGAAACAGGAGAACGCGCTAATAACTAGTCACCCCGTTGTTGACCATAACGTACAAATACTTTTGTTTAAGAGCTGCTCGTTAGTGTTTACCGCGTGCAGCGATTAAGTGACGAACAAATTACGTTCAAAGGGTATAGAGCTCGTTCTCGATTAAAATTCTCCTAACTTTCTAATTATATATATATTTCTAATTATATATTAGAAATTATAACTTGAACGTATGTACGCGACTGGCAATAAATATCAGGACAGCCGCGGATATTTAGTATAAATCGAATATGTGTTCCATTGTCCTTAATTTCTTTTATTATCGATTATTATTATTATAATTTTTATATTAATATTAATATTATTTGATATTTTAATATTAATATTATTTAATATTTTAATATTAATATTATTTAATATTTTAATATTAATATTATTTAATATTTTAATATTAATATTATTTAATATTTTAATATTAATATTATTTAATATTTTAATATTAATATTATTTAATATTTTAATATTAATATTATTTAATTTATTCTATTATTGATTCGTTCCATTCCGTTTACGTCATAATACGTAGCCTGCGGATTTTTACGCATATTTTTCAGAATATAAAGGAAGCGAAAGAAAAAACTAGAAGCTGGATAAAAAATTGTTTTACCTCGATTAAACGTTACAAAGCGTGCTACTTTCCGATGTTTTATATATTTCCACGTGTCACACGTGTACTTTGCAATTTTGCCCTTTCAGATTTCACAGAAATGCATAAAACTCCCGTGACCTAATTTTTTGGCACGTGCACGTGCTTCAAAATAAATTCGATGATATTAAATACCAGATTATAGGAACCAGAAATGAAGAGTTCTACAACGATGGAATGGGTAAATGATTGTCGATCAGACGAAAGACAATAGCAAACAACGATATAGCGATGATTAATTAATGGAAGATTTTTTCCTTTCAGCAAACAAAAATAGAACTTAACGAACTCAGTAATTGATAAATGATTACGTATAAGATAAGTGCATTTTCCAACTGTGAGTCATAGTTAACGTTTAGTTTAGCCTAGGTAGGATCTTAGCTTTGGAGTAAATAAGTATAATAGTAGCAAAAAATCGATAGAATTGTTAAAAGGCTGTGATTAATCCTGCTCGACTGGTCAGTTATCATCTGAATCTATTGTTATTTTGCTAGTATACTTTTCGAATCATTTTCAGCTATTCTATGGGCAAGCATTCGTTTCTTTCGCGCATGCCACGTATCATTCGCTCATTAACTCGTTTTTGAAAGCTTTTACCGGCGAATAAAAAACGTAACGTACACTTGCATAATGCGTTCGAAGTGTTCGTTCGTTCAATATTCATGTAAAGGTTAGGCGATACGCGTGATAAGTCGCGATGCTACGAGATGTGATTAGATGCGGATGTTAATATCTTGTAAATACCTTTCCTCGACTATGATAATCATCGAACACTAAGAATTTCGCAAATCGATGCAATTAATCGGTGATCTTGTGGGAAGAAATTTCGATATCACGATAATGTTAACGATAGTATGTTAATTACGACTAGTACCGTTACTGTTACATTGTTTCATAATTAGTATTAGTTTAATATAGTCAACGACTCCTCCGCAAGCATCCGTGCAAGTGTTATTTATTATTATGCTCACCTTCTATTGGAAAGTTCTTGCCTTGCTCAGCAAGTCTTTTTGATTTTTTTCCTGTAGAACTTCCGCGTGTTACCGATTTTTATGCTATGTACGTGTTTGTAGGAGAACTTTCTCTGAGCCGCGAAGTTTTCTTTCGACGATTCAACGATCGAAAATCAAAGAGAACCAATGTTCTCTCTTTCGATAAAGTATGTGATGATAGCCATTGCCAAAATTATTGATATATTTATCTGGTTGAAGACAATCTAGCAAATTATACAGCAAGCCTAATGAAATAATAATAATCTTTATCATTAAATTGCGCCATTATTTCATAATTTCATTGAAGGATAATAGAAATTCACGAAGCCTTTAAATTGGATTTCATATTATAATAATGTAAACATCGTTTGACGGTATTATCTGGATGTGAATAGGGTTGATTTGATTCAGACAGCGTCAGTCATCATGACATCGACTTCCTATCTCGTTATGTAACATTCATCAGAATAACAGACGCAATTACCGTCACTGAATTATCTTAATGACATTCGTTATTAATGAGTAAGTGTTTTCGACATACGTCGGAGGTCGCAAATCTTGGATCATCTTTCTTTATTATCTGTTTAGATCCAATCCAGTTCCTTCACAGAACTTCTTTCCCTTCAATTTACCTAATTTAATAATTCTTCAAAATTTTCTCATTTTCATTTCTCATTGCATTGTTTATTATATATTCTACAAACCCGTATGAACACAACGCAATAAATTGACACGATAAAAGCGTTGAGATAATAACCACGAGACAATACTCGACAATAATAATACGAGACAATAATAATCGAAAAGGCTGATGTTACGCCGCGCGACTCTCTGCCTGGCCCAGGTCACACACCGCGGGCCAGACGGACACCAGATGTCCGCTCTTCCGTACGGCGTACCCTCAATAGCCTTAAGCACCGTCCATAAATCATAGATTTCCTAGAAAAGGTCCTTTAAACAAAACAAACATCAGGTCCCCAGGAGTTTCTAAACACTATTGTCGACCACGGAAGGACAAGGGAAAGTTGTTTTTTCTCATGCACGCGGCAACTTTCCCCCCATTAATCACTTTCTCTCGAGGGCAGTTAAGACCCTTCGTTTAACCAATTAAAAACGAAGGCTATTCCCTCGCTCTCCTAAATAACATCGGCACGAACAAATCCGATGGTCCCGTGCGCGAGACGGATCCTTAGCCTTCCTCCGAGACAGCATCGTCTCCCAAGAGGCACTGATTTCACATCCTTCGAACGGTCAACATCCTTCGAGCGGGTAGACACACCCGCAGATCAGTCACTCAATCATCTCGTACACACGCACCAGTGTAACTATCCTCGTTAGAAGTTGTGGAATAAACGGTGAAATATAACTTACTACTGTGTCATATTCAATCAACCACCTCTGTTATCCTACCCGAAACAGGGGAACGACTACTTCGCGGCGTCGATTCACCGAATCGTAGCGAGAATTTACGCCTCTCGCTGACGCGTTTTCCTCGCGACCGCGTCTCTCCGCGAACGGTCGTAACAGCTGATGAAACAAAGGAATGAGTAATTTGTAAAGACAGGAAAACAGCAATTAACGTACATCCAGCTACAATTGAAAATAACTTTCTTCGCTTTAAATGAAATTCCAATCAAATACGTTTTATCAGACTCGACTAACAATCAATATTATTAGCTCAACAAATACTCGAGATTCCCAATGTTTTTTGTCGAGTTTCAAATAGAAAGTTAATTACTCGCTTGTCGGAACGTCCATCGGCATCGAAGACCGTGAACCAATCTACGTTATCTTCTCCTTCGTTTCAGGCTGTCGCTGGCGATACCAGTCAACCGCGAAGGTTACTCGAGATGCAGCATGTACGATGTAAATTACACGGAAATTTTGCTAAATGGAAGCCACGTATCGGACCCATCGTGGCCAACGAAAGATTGCCAACAAGGATGGGAATTTAATTATACCACCGTCCCTTATGCGTCTGTGGCATCCGAGGTGACAGAAAATGTTCGACCTGTAACTTCCTGCTTTTTGAATATTTTATCTGTTCCTATCAATCAATCCCTTTATACTGTGTATGTCGTATTCGATTATTTGCATGATCTATTTCGATAAAAAATAAGCGTAGTGTACAATTTTTGGAAAGAAAGAAGAACGATGGAAAGGGTCGAATAAACGTTTGTGGAAAGATCGATAGTTCAGAAGTGGGAAAATTAACAATGTCGATTTCCACAGAGGAAAATTATAGTACGTAACAGGATTACTAGTACATATTGCAGTAATAATTAGTGCATGTAGTGAAATTACAGAGTACATTCTAAATTCAAGCGTTACATTGCCAAATAAAATACAGTCTGAAAATGAAACTGAAAATGAAAATACCGGATTGAAAAGAAACTTTAATAAAACGTTATAACGAGCAACAGCGCGAACACACAGATTTGTTCGACATAAATTGCAAGACTTTTTGCTCCAGTGGATTTCCATGAACTTTGCGTCGCTCGTCAGGAGGAGAATTATTCATCGAGGGGTAGGAAGCATCCAGAAGAAGGACGCGAGAACGCGCAGGGTCTTAAGCTTCTCCTTCTTTCTTCCTCAAAGGGAAAGGAAAAAGGACAGAGGCGCGCTTCATTAGGAATTTCGAAACTTTGATCGAAAATTCGTTTAATCGAGGCGTTGAAATTGCTATAAGATTCCCGTGATGCTGATAGTGATCAGAAGTAAATCATTCGACTGTAGTTTTCTGTTGCAGCTGGGATGGGTTTGTCAGTATGATGCACTGCCAACCATAGCTCAAAGTATCTTCTTCATCGGCGCTATCTTCGGAGGATTAATTTTTGGATGGGTTGCTGATCAATATGAAAGAATACCAGCTTTGCTCGGAGCTAATTTAATGGGATTTCTCGCTGGGGTGGCTACTGCGTTCACGGGTAGCTTCTGGCAGTTCACTTTGTGTCGTTTTTTCGTTGGATTCGCCTTTGATAATTGCTTCACTATGATGTACATATTAGGTAACCGTTTTTCAATAATTTCTTTTTTGCCCTGGAATTGAGTTTGAAAGCCACACAGTGGCTACAAAAAGTACTTGTACGTATGTATCCTTATTTCCCAATGAAGCGTCTCTCTTCCTTTTTTTTAAATCAGTTTTTACGTTTCATTTTGATAGCATTAATTATTTATAAGCATGTATGAAAGTATTACAAATGATACGAAAGCTAATATTTTAATCAGTCTTATCTTAAGACTTAGTCTTAATTAATTGGTATATATATAAATGCTGTTCTAAATACGATGGTGTACAGTTACTTTTTGTAATTACTGTAAGCAGGAAGATCTCTAAGTTTAAATAACAAAGTAATCTCTACAACATACTGTAAAACTGTTGTTATGCTTGATTTACGACTGACGTTTCTACAAGTATATGAATTTTGCAACAGAACTCACGTTGCCATGCAACAATTTAAATGAAATTGAAAACCATTCAAAGTTACGAAGAAAGATGCTTAAATACATATGAATATATATGAGGTCATACATATTTATTTTTTAACTGCGGCGTTTATATCAAAGAGAGGGAGAGAGACAGAGAAAAATTAATTTTCCTGTTTTATAAGAATTTCATGCAAGATAAAAATATGAAACTTTAAGATAGTTGGATTTATATATACCATTGAATATTTATAATATTTAAAGGTAGTTAGTTCGCAATCATTTTCTATACTAATATTTTCCCTCTATACTCGCGATCAATTATAATTTTGTTTTCTCTTTTAACGAGACAATATTCTGATTACAAAGGATTAGTTGTTCAAAATTGCTTTTCATTTCTGGACAACTATAGCATACCAGGGTTTTCATAAATTTTCACTTCCCAACGGAAAGCGAAGGTAACGAATGAATGGTTCTACAACGAACGCTTCCACAACTATAAATCTATGTATATATATGTAATATCGTGATGTAATATGTTTACAAAGAGTGGACAATAGAGATGTTAATCAGACAGAAAAGACGATTGTGGCTTAACTTGAACTATTCATACCAAACGTACAGAACACAGCGCAATCCACACTCTCTCGGCAACGCCACTCGCAACCTCCGTCTCCGCTCGACTCGCACTCGGCTCCTCCGCTCGCACTCTGTTTCTCGACTCGCACACTGTTTCTCGACTAACCCTCTCTGGCCGTTGTCGCATTCTGTTGCCCTTTTCCTAGGCCCACCGCACACGTGTTCTGCAGACGCTCGTGGCCAGGATCACGTAGGTCATTTCCACGAAACTATGCACTTGAAAAGACCGATGACACATTGATGGGCCCGACGGCGCCTCGGCTCTCGCGACACTGTTCATAGTTCGTCCGATATTTCCCAGGCCTTTCGTCCACGATACTACATATATACATACATACATGTATATGGTTTTAATTAAAATGAACATCTTCTTCTAGCAAACTTATTTAAAATTCGTAAAAATATCACATAATAATATAAAACAATCAAGTAACATTTTAAATATTCCATTGAAAATTCTAATAAATTGTTTAATATAAGATCGATATAATTCATGCTGAATTCATTGTCTGATATCCATAATACAGGCAATTTATAATACAAAATTTTATTATAACTCTACATGAAAAAATTTCAATTATAATACTGTAGAAATATATTTTCCAGTTATTGTTCTAATATCAATATACTGAAGAGAAAATCTAGACTAGTCTCTGTCTTGAAAGATATTTTATACCCTGAAAGTACAGCGTTAAGACCCTGATTGAAACTTTTGAAGAGACTCTGTTGAAACGTAAGAACGCTGATTGAAAGTTCATCAGACGAGTCATTGAAACGAGTTTTCTTGATCGAATAGCAAGTTTGTCCTGCAGACAGCATTCCAATTGTGAAAATCGAGACCAAAGAAACTCAGGTGACGTGCATTAACCCTGAATCGATGACTCAAGCCGAGGTTGGAAAAATTTACAATTTGTTCGACAAAACAAGGCCAAGTTGACGAGATTCGTGAGCAAGTGGCTGGTTCGTTAATGATTTGGCGTTCGAATTTTCTTATTTCTATTCTAATTATCAAGGTCGATTAAACGATTGATCACGAATATTCGACGGAAATATTGAGAAAGAAGGCTCGATCTGTACGAGTGTAAATCGTATTTTAATCAATGACTTGAGAAAGTGAGGTATTGATTGAAACTAAGATAAGTGATACTAATTCGTTTCGAGCGCGTAACAAATTACATCATCGGATTCATTGATTTGCAAATAATTCTATATTCAGTTCCGTATTTATAATCGAGCGTAGCGAAGATAAAATGAAAGGGACGTGATTATCCGAGGGTCTCACAACTAGAGGAAAATGGATGGGAACGAGGAAATCCTTAATTGTAGAAACTGCGTAGAAAATATCATATATATTTTAATGGAAAATATCATATATATTTTAATAGAAATATTTTTGTACTTTTTTTTAAACATTAAAACTTTAGAGCTTTAGAAGCTTTATGTATTAGTATACGTATTTATACAGACTTTGAAATTCATAACAAATTTCTCTAGATAGATGCGGATTTTTTGTATTGTTTCGTATGTATACTTGTGTCACTTTTCTTTCTAACGATATTTAGTTAAAAAGTTCGTCTATATCATTTATAATAGATTTTGTTTTTATTTATATTAATGTTAATTTTATATTAATAAAAATCACTGAAATTTTCAGTATCATCATTATTTAGTATCATCGAATTTCTTTCTTCTTTATGTTCCATATTATTATTAAAATTCTCTAATAAACATTCAAATATCCTATAGAATATTTCCATTATTTTTCACGTATTATTTGCAGTCATATTTTCCATATTTTATTATCGATAAAGTTTGAGTTGGTTCTTTAAATTCCTATTCAACATTCCAGCTAACCAGTCGATATCAATAACACGTGCCTTTCTTCCTGCCAGGATTTATAACTTATTCAAGCAGAACCTCACTCGACCAGCTCGTTGAAAGCGTAGAATTCGATCAACTTCATACAACTCACATACAAACTGCAGATAATGCTAACAGTGGGAGGAAAATATGAGACTGCAAAGCGTATAAACCTAGTAGTTTATAAAAGCATTTACATATTTGCCACAGAAAATTTATATGTATGTAGAATATGTGTTATATAAAACATTCTGAAATTTCATTAGCATTGTAATGATTATATTGGTAAAGTTTGAAGCATTTCTGAAGATGCACATAGAAGTTACGAGATATTTAATGCAAACATTTATTTAGTACAAATATACAGCATAAATAGTTACCTTAAACATGTAATAAATGGTTATCAAATATCGGGATTTATTAATATAATAAATGTTTGACTATTTTTATAATTAAATATTTTTGTAATTACTGTGAAATATATAATTACGCTAAATAATGAGAGAGAGAGAGAGAGAGAAAGAGAGTGAGTGTGTGTGTGTGTGCGTGTTAGATTCGTTGTGACGAGAGTTGCCAAGTAACTGTAAAGTTATTTGAGATAGATACGAGCATCGCATTTAGTTTCAGTTAAACAAACATCGTTCTCTGTCCAATTAATACCTGTATATTCAATTCATTATTAATAAATTGTAAGTAATCAGGAAAAAATTTATATCTTAATTTCCACGATACTACAATATATTTGACGGACTGAGACAGCAATATTTCGCTCTCGTTATTTCACTCAACCATTCATCGACCAATCCTTCACAAATCCGATTATGTTTGGCCGACATTTGTGACACTGGCTTGGCCTCGAGGTGACACAACTGGTCGCCGAACATAGCCACGGTGACGCGATGAACGTTCTTGCCTAACAGAGAAGTGCCAATATTGTGGGACACATGTTGTATTAACAATCAAACCCCGGACAGGAGCAATGTCGGCTCTACGCGGGTCTGCCTAGCAACGGCGGCTGGAATTTTGTTGATATCCCCGGCCAATATGCAACGAACAAACGCGATCGTAAGGAGAGGAAAATTTCCATCAGTCTTTTATTCTTGCGATCACCTTGGAGAGTTTGCACATCGTCTTTACGTGCGGTATTATACCAAGCGTCACAGCAAACGTTACTTTGTGCTTCAAAATATATTCTACGTTTGACAAAGAGTTACCCGGTTGACCGTGGATTCGTTATTGAACCTAAGAACATTGTCTTTAATATCTCGAGTGTTTAATCACCACGGTTATTTGTCAAACTTTGTAAAAATCAATATTTATACCAGTAAATATAATCTCTATTGTACAACAACGATGGCTAGTCCGAATAAAGATTCGTTACACGCCTCTAAACCTAACGCTTACCCGACATATATGTATATGTAACGAAATGTTTTTGGAAATGAGGCGATCGATTCGTGAAAACTCAAGAATCGATTTTCTAAGTCTTCTTCCGTATCTCCACAGAACTCTTCGCTTCTAATCCCTCTTCTCTTTCTCCTTCTAGCTCTTAACTTGCTTCTTTTTCTTTTTTTCTTTGTTCAATCTTCGCTTCTCGAAGTCCTGTTTTATTCTCTATCCTAAGTCCCCGTCCCTCTCTATTTATATCGTTCGACCGACTTGCAGTAAACACAGGGAAAGTCAAACCGTCGGCTAGTATTCTAAACTCTATAGAATTTACATATATATATATGTCGGATTAGCACTGGGAGTAGGGTTGTGGGCGTCAAATGAATCTTCACGAGAATTAGCCATTGGTACGGTACACACAGGTGTAGTTTATTGCAATGATAGAATTATTACAGTCTTGACAATTGATCACGGCGGTTTGGCACTCGCGACACTAGTGACGATGGTCTCAGGCTCAATAACGAATCCGCGGCCAACGGGATGACAAAAGAACGTACTCACAAAGTCTAAGTCTGATTCTTTGTTAGTAAAACGCGAAATAATCACTGATCGCGAAGATGCTACTCTTTAATCAATGAGATCGCGCGAGAGAATGACTTTCCCGTCCCGATGATGCCACAGAGGAAAACTATAATGGGGTGTGTCTAAGGACACGAGATCATCGGATTCGTCGAGGAAAGCCTTCGTTTAGGAAGTAAGGGAAATTGACGTTGCTGCTAATTGGTCAATCTCCATATCGGTGGTTAGAAAAAGATGCTAGCCGCCCTCGAGGGAAAGTTGCTAGTGGGAGACGCCGCTCGTTGAAAAATATGTCTCCCCTATCTTCCCGTAGTTGGGACAAAGACTGTTTGTCTGTTTGAAGGACTTTAGTTAACTAAACCTTAAGATTTATAACGGGCCCTCGGGCTAGCCGAACATGTACTGCGGAGACGCATCGACATCTGGCAATGATCTTACTCGAAGAATAGGGTCTGCGTGTGTCGAGCTACGGGACAGAAACCGTTGGAATGTTTAATGCCACGTGCCGCTACAAATCTTTCTTGTAAGGAGAGCTATAGGGTTACTCAATGCTTTTGTTAGACGGAGGGTTCGTCCCGTTGACCGCGGCTACGTTCGGCGACTAATTGTCGCCTTGAGCCCAAGCTCATTGTCACAAGTCTCAAACAAATACAATTGGGTAGAATGACGGCAAATCGTTTAATTACAACTGTAGATATTAATTACAATGTTTTTATGGATTTTCCCGAGGTTTCAGAGGGAAGGCACCGGTGTCCTCTTATCTCCGACATATATGTCGGGTTCACATTATGATTAAGGTTAGGGGCGTGAAGCGAATCTTCATTTGGATTAGACATTGTTGTTATGCAATAGAGAAGATATTTACTAGTGCAAATATAATTATTACAGAATTTGATAAATAATCGTGGTAATTAGATACTCGAGACGCCAATGACAATGATCTTAGGTTCAATAAAGAAACCGCGGTCAACGGAATAACAAAAATGCGCTTTCTTCCAAAGTCCAAGTTGTACTCAACTCGCTTGTCTACGGTACAAGTATTACTGAACTAACTCTCTGTTAAAACGTAGAATATTCACCGAACGTAAAGATGCTGTGTAACTCGCTAATGCGACCTCACGAGAGAATGACTTTCCGTCGCGACGATGCTGCAGAGAACTATAATGGGGCGTGTCTAAGGATACGAGATCATCGGATTCGTCGAGAAAAGCCTTCGTCCGGAAAGTGAGGAAAAATGACGTTGCTGTTAATTGGTTAATTTCTATGTTGGTGGTTGAAGAAGGATGCCAACCGCGCTTGAGAGAAAGTTGCTAGCGGGAAGCGTCGTTCGTGAGAAAAGCAGATTTCCTGTATCTTCCCATAGCAGGTGGTAGATTTAGGGACTGTTAGAATAAAGACGGGTCCTCAGGCTAGCTGAACATGTACTGTGGAGATGCATCGACATCTGGTAATCATCTTGCCCGAAGAATAGGGTCTTTGTGTGGCGAGCCACGGAACAGAAACCGTTGGAATGTTTACTGTCGCTTGCCACTACAACTATTTTTTTTAAGGAGAGCTATAGAATTTCTCCATCCCTATGTTAGGTAAAAACGTTCAGCGACTTGTTGTCGCCTAGAGTCCAAGCTCACGATCATAAACCTCAGGCAATTAGAATCGAGTTAAATTATAGAGACTAAAATATTGATGGTTTTCCGAAGAATTCCAAGGGGAAAGCCCCGGTGTCCTCTCATCTCCGATATATATAATGTTTATTGCCCAAGAAAAATATAAATTATATATGTCACAATAAACAACGAATTTCAGTTTGAAAGTGGTTTTGGTAAAAGTACCGCTACGCGACGGTACGACGTAGTCATACCATATTTTGTGTTGGGTTTACATTTTTAACATTACAGTTTATAATTTAATTTAAGCCGCTCAAAAGCGGTACTTTTATACGATATTGTCTTTTCTTTCTTTTCCTGTCCTGAAAACTTGTTCGCAAAACAGGATCTACTTTTACAGGATGGTAACAACAGGACGGTGGCCTACTTTTAGGTCCTGTGGGGCTGAGTAAATGGTTGGCGCAGGAGTGAGGGGGGCATGCCACGAAATGACTTTTACACAGTGATTGCGTAAAGATACCGCCTATAGGCTCGAAGCGTAGCCAATCACTGAGCAATACTAATCCGTCGTCGTCACTATGTAAGCGGTCGTCGTAGAGTTCGATAACGTTCACTCATCATTCGTATCCGGGACGCAGTAGATTGCGCGTTGTACAGGAATTTACTTAAAGTTTTAATTTTTCTATCCAGAAAACTAACTTTCTATATTAAGTTTCTATAAAAAGAGATAGATTTAACGTGGATAGAGTTTTTATACATAAAGGTTTATAAAATGAGAAGATATTCGCAAGTTTTGTGTAAATAATTGTAAACTCTGACCTTCCGGTCGTCCCACTTTGAAACAGGAACCGTCCTTCTGATTTAACGTTGTTTGATGTTTTTCTCACATCTCTGTAAGAACTAGGTGACTTTAGTCACATAGGCGCTCTTAAATGTAAACGAGCCACAGAAGGACGACGTACACGGTTTTTTCTAATTTCAACCGACCTCTAATTTAAATTGCTTTACGATATTACATTCGGCCTTTCCTGACAATCACATCTGCCTTCAGATGTGCTCATCATCGCTGCTCGTACTTACATCACTATCGTCAACATTCCACCACTTCATGTGATCGGCTGCCGTGGAAGTTGTACGTGGCCTTTCGTGCTCGCCCTCTCGCTGCACTATGTACCGGTCATTTCGCAGGACTTTTACCACTCGATACGTCCAAGAAACTTCGGATGCAGCTTTAACCCGGGGCCGCCTTTTTTTCTTTTTTTTTTTACGCGCGCGAGGAGGAGAAAATGCATTTACGCATACCCAGTGACCCGCGTTACCAGGTTATGTGAGACTCCAGATGACATCGTCATACCCACTAAAAACCCCTCCTCTTTCCTCTGATTTGTTAGACACGGACAACGCCAGCAGAGCCGATCAGCATTCATCAGAGTTGTCCTGAACCGGGTCGCCGCATATTATCGTCGCGTACTGGTGCCGCCCCTCCTATTCGCTGACTCCATCGCCTTCTCCATATCCCTTCTATATCTCAATATGTCCTTACAGAACTCTCTGAACTTCCTCCAGTATTCATTCCTGGTGACTACAGTGTCCACCAAGTTGCCCACGCTTATCCTGACACCCAAGAAGTTCTCCAACTCGATTCTTCTGTCGATCCATTTAGGGCACGCAAATAAGACATGCTCGGCGTCATCATTCGGGTCTCCACAGTCCCAACACTTCGTGTCGACCTCCTTACCGATCCTCTTACGGTAGCTGTTGAAGATGCCGTGTCCCGTGTGCATTTGCATCGTGAAGTGATCGATGTCTCTTCTATTCCTGGCGAATATGGTCGCATTACTTATTAATCTCCTGGTCACATTATCCTTATTATACATGCTTCATTCCGCCTGGCACTCCGTTGAGGCCTTCTTCTTTACTTCTTCCAGATCTTCTTTCTTTTCCGCATGCCTCTCAATCACCTCCTCTCCAACAGCTAGGGTCTTATAGATATTCTTTCTCTCATATATCCCCTTCAACATTCGCACTTTAATGTAGATTGGTAAGTTCCCGGTCAATACACAAAGCGCAGCGAGGGATACGGTGCGGTAGGCCGTGGATGTGATGCACAGGGCAGTTCGTTGAGCCCTTTTTATGATCTTGTTTTTCTCGTACTTCATCGCATCAGCCCACACAGGCGCACCGTATGCTATTATGGATTCCCACACGCTGTAGTATAGCCTTCTTGCCAAACCAGGCGGACCCTTAATATTCGGTAAGATTGCTCCTATCTTGATGCCCGCTTTATCGCACACCGAGGCAATGTGCTTGCCAAATTTCCTATTCGTGTCAATCATAACGCGAATTTAATCACCTGTGTAATCGCGTCCACTGTACTCCTTCTTTTCCTGAACCCATATTGTCCCCTATGAAATGAGTCCACCCCCATACATCGTTCGATAATCAACTTGAGACATTTCTCCCACACTTTCTTCAAGGCCGGAAGTACGCTTATTGGGCGGTATGCATTAGGGAGCTTAGGTTCCCTACCCGGTTTAGTGGGCAATATTACTCTCGCTGTTTTACAGCATCCCAGGATCCTACCAGAGTCCGTAATACTGTTAATCACCTTAGTGATAAGCTCTGTTCGGTTGTTTACTAGCAGCTTAACAATATCACCTGGGACCCCATCTATTCCCACCGCCTTCTTTCCATTTATTCTTTCAATGATTTCCTTAACATCTTCGTCCTCAAGCTGCTTCATGTTATAGGTGATATCCTCCCTGTCATGCTCTTCGACCTCCCTTAGCTCCGATCTGCGTCCAATAATGAACAAGCCTTTTAAAATTTCTTTCACCTTGTTAACAGGCATGTCATTTGGAAGCCCTTTCTTGCCACATCTATTCATAATCGTGCGATACGGCTTTCCCCACGGGTCCCTTTCTAGTATCTCACAGAATCCGGCCCAGGCTCTCTTTTTACTTCCAGCTATTTTTTTCTTCAGCTGCCTTCTTAGCCCCTTATAGTTACTAATAAGGGCTTTGATCCCACTGTCCTCCTTCCTCCTTGCTCTAGTTATTTTCCTCAATGCTTTGTGTTCCTGAGTTCTCAGTTCTGCGATCGTCTCATTCCACCAGTGATTGCTGTACTTCTTGTTTGTCGTACAGCTCACCTTCTTCAGTATCTTGTCACAAGTTTCCACCATACATTTCTGCAGCAGTTAAGCCTTGTCCGCGTCGTCCGTCGTATTAAAATTCTGTACGTTAGCGATCTCGTCAAATTTAGCTAAAAATATGTCGGGTGCAAGACCCTTCGTCACATATTTAAAAAATTTAGTTCGATCACTTACGGTCCTCGTTTTAAACGTATGAGATATGTATAGGTGATCCAATGCTGTGAAAGCATTTAAAACCTTGTTCCTTACGTGGAGGTCGTTAACCATGTTTGTTGCACTGATTATGTCAGGGCAACTCGTCCTTCCATTCCTATAAAACGTGCATTTATCGTCCAGCATTATAGGGAACACGCCGTAACCGCACAGGGTTCCATCAAAATTCTTCCTCGCTTGTCCGTGGTTTGTCCTCCCCAGCACATGGACTTAGCGTTGAAGTCGCCAGCCACAATCACTTTCTTGTTTCTGCTTACACCTTTCCTTATCTCCGATGCAAGCTTGTTTATGTACGTCATGTATTCCTCAATCTTGATATTGGGGGAGCAATAACCACTGAAACAGAGGATATCACCTACACCAATACCCACTAGCCCGTCCTTCCTGTAGAAAAGCGTTTCATTCGGTGCTCGTTTTTTTGCGTGACCCAAATCGACGCAGCACCCTTAGTATCGTTATACCAGTAAGGTAGCTGCCTGTACGGTTCGGATATTACCACATCCGGTCTGGCCTCGATCGCGTTCTGGCACATTAGATCCTGCGCCATCCTACATCTGTTTAGGTTAATCTGGAGGATTTTCATCTCCTCCCTTGTCTTCCCTGTCGTAACATTCTCCTGTAACCGGGGCACGTCAGGGACCCCGTCACATGGTCAAACCTAACACCCGTCTCCTTGCTACATATCGCGCAGCACGGTAAATTTGGGCACGCTGCTATCGTGTGGGAAGGGACCCCTTCCTCCGCACTTCCTACAGACCTCCCTTCCGGGGCTCACAGCCTTACACTTGTTTGAAGTATACCCGAACATGTGACATCTATAGCACTTTGTCACAATGGGCAACACCCTGACTGTGGCTATTGTTAGGCCCGTCCTAATCTTAATATTGTCGCCGCCTTTATCGATGTACGCTTTTGGCAGAACAACGATCGCTGATTGCGTGCCCCACGGCGCCCTTCTCATCGCCATAACTTCCAGTTCCCCGATATCTATGATTTTAAGCTCTTTCTACAAGGATTCCACGAGCTCCTCCTTACTCACCAGCGGACCCACTTCCTTTATCTCCACCGACACCTTGTCTTGTAAGGGCGTCGCTCGCACCTTATTGCCAATAATCTCATTTATCATATTGGTAGCGACTTTCACCTCGCAGTCCGCCCTCATTTGTATAAGGATGTCCCCCGCTCTTGTTTTACGAATGCCCGAGCTTTCCTTAAGGACATCCTTCGCCGCCGTAAGCTCTTTATATGTTTGAAGCCAATCCTTACCCTCTCCTACTTTGATAAGGATGGCCTCGGGCCTTCTACGGGCTCTCAGCATCTTCGGCCCTCGGTTCTCGGTAGACGTCAGCGGCGGTGGTCCGCGGTCCTCTTTGTCATTTCTTCCCTTTTCCTGTATCCTACGTTTCTCCCTCCTGCTCCTTTGGACCATCCACTCGTCCCCGGATTCGCAGGATTCAACATATCTGGTGTCCATAGCACCCCTCCTCTTTGAATCGCATACCTCTGCATAAGAGGTATCGCCTCTTCATATTCTCTTGTTATACTCCTTGTCTTTGATTTCCAGCGGAGAGACCGTCTTCCTTTTGTTTCTGGATTCTGAGGACAACCCTCTTCTGCTGTCCCCGTTTCCCCTTCCTATCTCCTCCAACAGAGGAGAGGTTTGTGTGAATACCCCTACTTCCTCAGGTCTCTCCACTCTTCCCCTACCTCTCCTTCCTTTCTTGTGTACCATCGTCATAAGCTTGCCCCATACTTCATCCGCCTTGCTATTAGCCGCGGAAGTAAGCTCATGAATTTTCGGATCCTTCTTGGAGATGAGGTGTAGTCTTCTTACCGCCTTTTTCAGATCCTCGTAGGCTCCCTTCATGAGCTCTACCATCTCCTCGATCTCGACAGGCTTGACCATCACGCACTCCTCCACCTTTTG
Organism: Bombus bifarius; assembly: GCF_011952205.1. Taxonomy (NCBI): domain Eukaryota; kingdom Metazoa; phylum Arthropoda; class Insecta; order Hymenoptera; family Apidae; genus Bombus; species Bombus bifarius. Next base: position 18,476 of record NW_022884984.1, read on the forward strand.
TTCCGGGGTTTTCTCGACCCTCCTTGCAACTTTCGACACCGATTTCATTTGCGTCTCTCTCAGCCTTTTCAATTTTCCTGTGATCGACGTGGCGCTACAGCTGCTTTCCGCCCCTTCGGAGACGCTACCCTCGTTGCTGTTTCACTCGTTGCTTTCGCGGCGATACTGGACTACGTTACCATAGAGGTGCTTTTCTCACCTTTAACTCCTCTCATTACGGGAACCAGGAAACTACCTCTTCCTGTTGCAATCACCGTCACTCTCGGTAGCGCCCTACCGCTACTTATACTCTGGATGCCCAGGTCCTTCTTTTCCATTCCTTCGCTGAAGTCGTCTCTAAACTCAAGGAGTTTTGTGTTCTTCTTGGGTGATCGAGAACTTCCTTTACTCCCTCCACTCATCTTCGCGCCGCCATTCGCGACTTCACCGTCGCTCTCCTTGCAGCTATTATGGTCCCCGGTCGTATTTACCGAACGAGAGGAGGCCCTGGAACCGACCTTCCTCTCGTCGTTCGCCCAGTCGTATGATGACCGTCGGGTCGAGCCTGGCACTCTACTCGAATCACCGACGGGGTCTGGAGGTTCCGAAACCTGGAGGCGCCGTAATTGTTTTCTCTTTATTCAACTTATCCATATTGTTAACTTGTGTTCAAGTCCGTGGAAATAGCCATAGTCGTCAACAACCTTGCTCAAAACCGTCCAAATATATCCACTCGTAGACCAAAAAGTCGCCAAATCGTCAACCAAGCCTCCCATAATCGTACTAATAATAATCACTAATCAATAAAATAATCAGTTACGTGAACGACTAATAATTAAATAATAACCAGTAATGCCTAAGGAATACTAAAAATCATATCACTAAGTAGTTAATAACTAATAATAAATAACCAATAACGGTTTATAAACAAATAAATAAATAATTAAATAAATGCACCTCCAGTTGCGTTCTCCTATTAGTCGTCACACAACTCCATTATATCTCCACGCCACGCAGCTAACCATCATTCATTTGCTTCTTATTTACAAAAGGGATCCCGGCTCGAGCAGCATAATTCGATAAAATAATGAAAAGATATCTAAATAGAACTCTCGTCGACCCGACTTTATTTCTTCGTAATAGGGGCTTACGCCGAGCCGACCATATGTTCTCTACACCCGCCTGTGAGGTGGCGACGCCACATGGCGACGCAGCTGTGGCGGCACGGGCCACGGAACTTTTCAACGGCTCCGGATACAAAGCGCGACGCCGCCAAAGCGCAACACCGACGTGCCCAATGAACCATCGATATCTTCACACTCTTTCCGCCGAATTCTCGGAAGAGCATACACGTGCCAGCACTGGGCTACGATATCGATGGGCTACGAAGGGAAGAATCTGCGCGATCCGAAACAAAAGCACAGGCAGTCTGTCTTACGCCATTAAATGTGTAACTCCTCGGTATTATTTGCATAGCAACGCGTCGAATGATCTCTCGGTGTCTATCGTTATTTGTTAGTTGTTACCAATTGTCTGTTAAGTGTAATTGTTAATTGTTAATTGTTAACTCTGATTGTTGATTAGTTCTAAATAAACTATTGTTCGTTAAAAACACCAAGAGTAGTTCCTTACGCACCTATCACCATACCACCTCACAGCGAACCACATCTCATGCGCGTCACGCACGCTAGCGCGTGCTTCCTAGCGTTTCAACGGGCAAGATGGCATTAAATGCCTCCCACGTGCATGTCTTAATTAAATATTACGCATCGCGCGACCGTAAAGTGTCGCGGCCCTGCGAGTACAAACATCTAACAAACAAATGTACCTCGTCGTGTGTGATCATATACTGCGTCAATTACCAATTACCAATTGATAATTTCCCGATTACCAATTGATAATTGTTGACAACTTTTACTAACTTGCATCGGCATCGAGGCGTAACAGTGCGTCTATTCTCATGCCATTTTAATCCTCCTTCGTTCATTGTATCCAATGAAGAAACATACGAAAAGGTACTTACGCGATCCGCCTAACCACTAGCAACTCGGCCGCGCGTGGCATGTCCCTCTCCTCCGTCATTGTCTACAAACGGCGCACCATCTCACATCCCCCGGTATCTCATCTCTAATTACCGGTATTATGACCCCACACGTTAACTCCTAATAATTTCTTACAAGTTCTTATGAGCAGTAGGCAGTAAGTACCCGGCTTCCTCGCCAACTGATATACCCACTAGATTCATTCTCATTTTATTATCATAGGTATCAATCCTGCAACGCAAAGTCTATGCAAGTGTCAACCTTATTTTCTACTTCGCAGAAGCAGATATGTCCCCCTCATTTGCTTATAATAAGAAAAAGTAAAAAGCAAAATGTAAATAGTAAAAAAAAACAAAAAGGAAAAAGCACTTAAAATGAATCGACATAAGTAATGCAAGCACTAAACAAGAACTGAACAATAAACAAGCACTAAACAAGGAAAATTGCCTAATATATATATATAAAATAAAGTAAAGTAAAGTAAAATAAAATAAAATAAAATATCTCCCCCCCCCCCGGGTTTAAAGAAAAACACCATCTCACTTCAATTTAATATATGCCGTATGAAACCATCTGTCCCAATACTCTTTATTCTGTATTTATTTACAGGTATCGCACCTCCTTCGCAGTAATCACTACTTCATACAACAGGTACATCCCTCTCACTGGCTTATAATAAATAAGAATACAAAGCACTTAAACTATCTCATTCGCTTATAGTAAATAAGAATACAAAACACTTAGCACTAGTCAATCGTTGTAAAAAACCCATCACATATTAAATAGCTACCAGCTAACCTTATAAGGCACCATTTCATATTAACTTAATAAAAGTAAGGTAGCAACCTATCCCCATAATCCTCGTTTTTACCTATTTTAGGTATCGCCACCTCCTTCGCAGTATACACACTGCTTCACAGAAACAGTTGAGTTCCACTCAATTACTTATAATATAAAAATACAAACCACTTAACGTAGCCATCTTTATAAGTACAAGTCACTTAATCTAGAGAAGTAACTTGCTATAAATATACATAGCTACACAGTCTAGGCTAGAGGAATCCATCTCAATGTCAATTTAATATAATTATTGTAATAATTATTGTAAACCCCCTGTCATATTAATCATATTCCATCCTTGTTGACAGGTCTCGAAACCTCCTTCGCTACACTACATCCTCATCGGTTGGCATTATCTACCTCTTAAGGGATAGTACAATCATTCTTATGCTTACACTGAAAATTTAAGATAACAAAACGCATATAGGCACATGTACTACCTAAATAAATAACACTACCCATCTGATTCTTATTTGTAGGTAATCACCCGTCAACGCTCGCGCTCCAAGCACGTACCGATATTGGATTTCCTCCACTAGAACCTTCGAGCTCAGCTATAATAAACAACTACATCCTTAACACGGCAACTATTTATCATTATATCATAATATTACTTAATTTTACACACGCTACGAGGAACATAACCTATCCCGTGTCTGCCTTCCTATTCCAACTAATTCTGAAATCCCAACTTTTCGCACATCTTATCCTTAAACTGGATTGCTTATCGAATAAATAATCCTTCCACCTGCACATTTATATGATAAAATATCTTTATTATCTATGCATCGTAGCCACAGAAAAACTTCTCAATCGCTTCATATTTATCATAACATACCCCGCTTGTACCGCCAATATAACCGCTATAACCTCAACTTAACCATTACGTTTCCTTTAACAATACTAGTAATTATATACGGTTAAAATGCCCCATTTAATTACTATAATACAACTGTGGCGAATCGGTATCAAATGGACGCAGACAGGTCGAGGCATCAACACGGCGCAACACCTCCCGGGCGATCCGCTGGTACCAACCGCCAACACTAGAGGGCTACGACGACAACGAGTCTGTCTAACTCGCTAGCGGTCGAATATACGAGCGATTGATACAAATACCGCACCTAGCGAGACTCCATCTACGTCTAAGGCAGGGACTACCGGGCATAGCCTTACTGACGAGTCCACCGGAGTCCCGGGACGAAACGCACGACTCCCTTTTCATCCGCCACACAACTATAATGCAACTACGACTTCTTATTGTCCACTAATAGTCCACTGCTTCGTTTTCAGTATTTGATAGTATGTTATTGTCTTTTTTGTCGTAACGTGTTATCTGTTATTTATTATACTTATATCAAATATGTAGAACACCCCCCACAATAACACTATTAAGAGCTCTCGATACACTTTATCTTATTATTATTATACGATCACACACGACTCATTATGCACTAAAAATATACGAAAATATATGCCGTTGGCGGGAACGATCCAAAACACGTCCGTCCACCTCCACGTCTCGAGCCGACTCTAGACCAATAGAGATACCTTTTTTTTTGTGAGGAGGGGAAAATGCTGTTACGCATACCGAGGGATCCGCGTCACTGAGTTATGTGGGTCTCGGCAGATGACGTCGCCATACCCACTAAAAACTCCTCCTCCTATTCACTGCATTGAGGTACTCGAGGTACCAACCCGGTACAATCATTCGACATTACTTCGGGTTGGCCTCTACTTACGCGTAGCCATCTTCATCGGCAATCTTCTACGCTATACTTTTCTCCTCCTGCTTTCTCTTCTCCGCAGAGCCTCCACCTCCCTCTCCTTGTTAAGCCGGTTCGTCATGACCTTAGTACACATATTGCTAAATTTCAGCCATAGCCGCTCCTCGGCAGCCAGCTTCTCCACGATCCGGTTCTTTATCCTACATTCTTCTCCTATCTCGGCCTCCAACTCCGCGCGCTCCCCAGTCCATCTAGGGCACCAGAACAGCACATGTTCGGCATCGTCCACGGTGGCTCCGCAATCCCGTGTGCGTCTCTTTCCCAATCCTGTGACGGTACCAATTGAAGATACCGTGTCCAGTGAGAATCTGCATGACGTGGTAATTGACGCCCCTCTTCGTTCTGTAGAAGATCAACGGATCCTCTATCAATCTCTTAGTCCAGCTGTAGGGATTCCTCCATCTGTCCTCGGCTTCGGTCTTCAGCCTCTCCATCTCCTCGTACTATGCCAGCTCCGTTCCCTCTGCATTCCCGACGATCCTCCTCTTCACGCCGTACTGCTTCCACCACAACCACGCCTTGATGTGTGTGGACATGTTACCCGTCACCACGCACAAGGCTCCATGCGACACTGTACGGTAGGCGGTAGACGTACGGATCATCGCCGCCCTCTGTGCCCTCTTGATGATATTCCTGTTCTTCACCTTGTCCAGGGATGAGGCCCATATAGGTGCACCATACAGGACCACCGACTCCCATACCCCATAATAGAGCCTTCGGACCGCGTCCCTAGGCCCATTCACGTTGGGGAGCAGGCCTCGTATGGCACCCAAGAACCGTTCCGCCTTGTCACAGGCCGATTCGAGGTGGGGGGAGAACCCCCTAGCAATATCCAACCAAACTCCCAAGTACTTCACTGTCTTGCTAGTGGAGATCTCCCCCCCGTCCCCCACGTCATAGTTAAAACTCGTCGGTATCCTCTTCCTGGTTAGGAGGATAACCTCCGTCTTCTCTCTTGCCAGATGAAGTCCCACGTCGCTGCACCAACTAGTGGCCGTACTGATGACCGCCCTTATCCTGTCCTGGATGCCAAGGAACTCCCTGGCCTTAAGGAGTACCGCCAGGTCGTCGGCAAACGCCACGGCTTCGATGTCCTTCTCCCGGTCCAGCGTCTCCAAAATTCCGTCGTACACCCCCGCGCCGACCTTCCTCCTTACGGTGCCGCCCCGGCAGTGCGCTATGATCCTCCTATCGGCCAGGTAATCTCCGATCAACCCCTGAAGTCGTCCTGGCAACCGCCTCCTTCGCGCTTCCTCCAGAATATTCTGCAGCCTCAGCGTATTGAACGCGTTCTTCACGTCAAGGACGACCAGAACGCATACCAGGCCCTTTCTTCTGCAGTCCTCTGCAACCGCGACCGTCCTGTTCAGGGCTTCGAGGGTTCCCCTCCTCCTCCTGAAGCCAATCTGGTGCTTGTGGAAGGGATCTCGCCCGATGCTCCTCTCGATGAGTATCTTCAGTGTGTGCTCCCAGACCTTGCTCAATGCCGGCAGTATACTGATCGGCCTGTAAGCTGACGACAGTGTCGGGTCTCTGTTGGGCTTGGGTATCAGCACCACCCTAGCCACCTTCCATACTGCCGGTATGCTACTGCAGTTGTTAACTCCATTGAGCACAGCTAGGAACACCCTCGGTCTTCGTTCCGCCAACAGTCTGACTAAAGTACCGGGGATCCCATCCACCCCTGCAGCCTTCCTAGGATCGCATTTCCCGACAGCCATCTTTAAACCTTCCTCGTCTATCCGCAGATCATCGGCTCCGTCGAGTACCGCAGGTGGGGCCAGTCCGATTCCTTGCCTACCCGGTCGCGGTTGCTGCCCGGTAACGAAGAGGTTGTCCAGGATACTCGCCACCTTGTCACCTCCTAGGGGCTCGAATGGTGCCGACCGCACCGATCTGCTCCTCACCACTCGATACGGCCTGCCCCACGGATCCTGGTCTAAAGTGGCACAGAACCCCTGCGAGCCGCCACCGCTCGTTGTGCTCTTCTCCTGCTCCTGCACATTGCGCTCCTTAACGTGGCTGGCTCGCTGTTCCACCAGTAATTGGCTCGTCTTTTCGCCCGCGACGGGAACTTCTTCCTCAATGTCTCGGCACACTTACGCTCCAAGGTATTCTGTAGCCTTTCGCCGCATGCCGACTCGTCGCTTTTTAAAACGTGCTCCGCGTAGACAGCGTCGAATTTGCTCACAAAGCTATCCGCATCGATCTGCTTCGTCGAGTACACGAACGCCCCGCCAACCGCCCTCCTAACGCTGCTCGTAAATACGTGTAGTATATAAAAATGGTCAGAGGCTGAGTACCAATCCAAGACGGCACTCCTCCTCCAACTCAGCCTCATACGTCGATCGATACACAACACATCCGGGAAGCTAGTCCTTCCATTCCTCAGGAAGGAATAGTTCCCCGTCGTCCTAATCGGTACCAACCCGCGCTTTGTGATCACGTTTAACAGGCATGCCCCCTCCGTTCGGTCCTAATGCCAACCCACACTCTAGACTTGGCATTAAAGTCGCCGGCAACCATTAGCGCCGGTGCGCTTCTCCTCCCCTCCTTCAGAACCCCGTCTAGTTCCTGTTAAGGAAATTCGAGGATTTGGGAATACAAATTATGGACTATATTTCCCATACAACAGTTATACATCTATATTCCTCTCTAAGAACGTCTTGCACGCACGCTGGTTGCCAACCGACTAGCCTAGATTCTTCTAACATCTGGCAACAGTCTTTTGTCTCCACTGAGTCCTTGACGCCCTCTAACCCTTACACACCCACTCTCATGTACAGTGTAAATGTATCACTTCCCTAACACGCCTCCTTACATTTATACTGTACACTTAATTTTATTTACATACTTGTCGAATTAACAAAATATTTAACATTTATCGCTTTCTTTACATTTCTCTTATTTTATATTCATCCATGACCTAAACCTTTCAAATTTCTCTCTACACAGTGCCTTCGTAAAAATATCCGCAGTGTTTTCTTCTGTACTTACTTTTATTATGTTTATCTTATTTTCCTTTACGTACTCGTGAACGTAGTGGTAATGAACTTCGATGTGTTTAGAATTTTTTGTAAAAGTTCCGTATTTTGCTATACTCATTACTCCAGAGTTATCCTCATAGATTTTTACAGGGTTATCGTCTACATTTACATCGAAGATTTTCATTAGTTCTCTGATAGTCATTACTTCGCTCACAGCTTCCGATAGAGCTACATACTCTGCATACGTCGAGGCTTTTGTCACACACCTTTGTTTTTTAGACTTCCATCCAATTACATTTCCATACAATCTACTTACATACCCAGAAGTCGATTTCCTATCTATATGATCTCCTGCCCAATCAGCGTCCACATAACAATCTATCGTTTCGCACTTTTCATTTCTTTTATAATGTAGCCCTAAATCTCTAGTCCGGTACAAATATTTCAATATTCGCAAGGCATATTTAAAATGTGTCTCGTTACAACAATCTTGAAATCTACTCAGATAATTCACACTATATATAACTTATATAACTACATATAACTTATATCGGGTCTGGTATTTACACCAATATACAGCAATGCGCCAATTAAATTCTTGTATCCAATGTCCTCTCTATTTATCTCAGCTTTTTCAATTTTTAAGTTGGTCTCCATAGGTGTACAGTACAATTTGCTATTATGTAATTTATATTTGTTTGCTAATGATTCTATGTACTTCTTTTGGCTTAATCTCATTTCATTTTTTAAATAATCATACTCTATATTTATTCCAAGATATTCTTTTACTTCACCTAAATCTTTCATTTCAAATTTATCAGTTAATAATTTTTTTTTTACACTTTGTATCTTCCCTTTGTTTTTACTACAAATCAACAAATCGTCTACGTATATTAACAAATAAACAACATTTTCTCCCTCTCCATAAGTATATAGGCACAGCTCTATATTGTTCTTTTTAAAACCTAATCTCGTCACATACTTATCAAAACACTCATACCAGTCCCTCGAACTTTCTTTTAACCCATAAAGCGCTTTCGATAATTTACAAACTCTATTCGTTCCGTCCGCATATCCCTTTGGTTGATTTACATATACCTCCGAGCTTACTTCACCATTTAAAAAGGCAGTTTCTACATCCATTTGCTCAATTATTAATCCATTTTGACAACAATATGATAGCAATATCTTAAAGGTCTGATTACTCGCCACTGGAGAATATATGTCATCGGCTACGTTTCTTTGTTGAAATCCCCTTACCACTAATCTAGCCTTATACCTATCCTCTGATTTTTTCGTGTAAACCCATTTTACATCTAATACTTCTTTGCCTTTTACCCTTTCTACCAATTTCCAAGTTTTATTCTTATAGAGACATTCTATTTCCTTATCCATAGCCTGTTTCCAAACTTCATTATTTTCGCAACCAATCGCCACCTCAAATGTACGAGGGATATCTACTTTACAATAATTTGCATGAATCTCGCAAATATTTTCCTTTTCTGGATACCTTACTGGAGTTTTCTTAATACGTGTAGATCTCCTAGGAGTGTTTGAGCTTTCAATACTACTATTATTTTCATCTTTCCTACCTTCTAACTCTTCCTTATCCATACCAATCAATGAATAGTTATCTTCGCTATCATTTCTATCTGCCTCTGATGAATTTTCCTCAAAACCGATACATTTAGTGTCTGTCTCTATGACCTCTACATGTCTAGCTATTGTTATTTTCCCACCTAATAAGACTCTGTATCCTACTTCACTATATCCTAATAGAATTCCCATATCTGCCTTCTTGTCCCATTTGGAAACTCTTTTTTGTTCTGGCCTTCTTACAAAAACTTTACTTCCATATAGATGTAGATTTTTAACACTTGGTTTTCTCCCGATGAATATTTCAAAAGGTGTCTTTCTTTCTATAGTATTCGCTAATATTCGATTTTTCAAGTATGCCGCTGTACGAACTATTTCCGGCCAGTACCTTTTATGTACTTTCGCTTCCGCTAACAAGCAACGCGCCATGTCCATCACTGTTCTATTATACCTCTCCGCTGTCCCGTTTAATTCATGTACGTATGTTGGGCAATTATTTATTCTTATACCTTTATCCCTAGCAAATTTATAAATTCGATTATTTAAATATTCTTTACCATTATCGCATCTTAATATTTTTAACCTCTTGCCCGTTAAATTTTCGGCTTCATTTACGAACTGTACGAAAGAATCAAAGACCTCATCTTTTGATTTTATACAATAGATCCTAGCTATTTTACTATAATCATCGATAAATGAAATGAAATATTTTTCTCCATTGAATCCGGTGGTCTTAAAAGGACCACATACGTCCGTATGAATAATTTCCATTATTTCCCTAGCCTTAGTTCGATTATTTTTGAAAGGTAAGTTATGCATTTTGCTTTCTATACACACCCTACATTTCAAAAGTTCCTTTTCAAATTCATTCGGTATGCCAGTCACTAGCTGCTCTTTACCCAAAATCTCTAAATATTTAAAATTTACGTGTCCTAGCATCCTATGCCATCTTTCCTTTTTACTCATACCACTACGTTCGGCGCTGTTTGCTAAGTGCTTCTTCCCTTTCAATATACTTTTTATTCTATATGTCCCATTTTCTTTGAACGCTACAGCTGTAAGTTTATTATCCTCATCTATTACTTTCGCAATATTTCCTTTGGAAATAACCGTATTCTTATTGTCTGTTAGTTTACCTAAACTAATCAAATTTGCGGACATTTCTTTCGCGTAAAATACTTTCCTCATATTTATTTCATTTTGTTTTCCGAATGCTTCAAAGTAACTTATAACATTCCCAACTTTTGTCGCTTTTATCGGTCTATTATCGCCTAAATATATATTTACCGGTTCTTTTAGGTCGATAGATTTATCGAAATAATTTATATTATTAATTATGTGATCGGTACAACCGCTATCTAATAGCCACACTATTTCGTTCTTACTTATTTCATTCGTCTCACTGCTGTTTGCTGCGTGCGCCGTTGCTATCCATATGCCTGCTCTTGAGTTTCCATGCTCGCCCGTGCCGGTTGTTGATTGACGATGAAAGTTTCCACGTCCTCTGCTCGTATTGCCTTTGTTCCCTCTTCCTCTGTTTCGACCACGTGTTGGCCCATGCCAATAGCCGTTACTGCTTCCCGCTTGGACGCCATTTTGACACTCTCTCGCAAAGTGTCCTAATCTTCCACATCTGAAGCATCCTTCCTTTTTTGCAGAAAAGGCGTTGGTTTGCCTTTCTCCTCGATTGGATTTATTTTTCTTCTCTGCTATCTCTATTTTATTTTTTACATACGCTACCGTTTGATCCTCTTCTTTCAATGCGTCTATTATGTCCGCTATGTAGCTGTATTCTTCGGGTAACGTATTCAGCATGTAATTCAGCTTTTCCCTCTCACTTACTTGTGCGCCCGCACTTTTTAATTCATTGATTAATTTTTCGAAATCGTTAAAGAATGATGCTGAATCACTGTAGTTCTCCAGTCTTATGTTTTCCAATCTCCTTCTGCATACGATCTGCAGTGCCGTCGACTCTTTCAAGTACATTTCATCGAACCTTTTTATTATATCATACGCCGTTTTTCCTTCCCTAACATACTCCAATTGTCTGTTCGATATTGCACTATAAATTATATTAATCGCCTTCAAATCCTTTTTGTCCCAGTCTTCATCGTCTCTTTCGTTCTTCATTCTAGTTGTAACAACCTCGCATTCCTTATATTTGAGAAACATCGTGATTCTTTGCTTCCACATTCCATAATCCTCACCATCGAATATAGGTATCATGATTTCCGATCTCTCCATTTTAATTGATTCTTCTTTTTTTCTTTTCTTACTCAAGCGTTCCTACGTGCTCGAAGTATATTTTTTTCTGAAAGTTTTTTTTTTCTTTACTGAAAACTCACTCGCAAGATCGTAACCACGCACTAAATATCTTGCAAAACTAGTAACCACGCTCTGCTACCATGTTAAGGAAATTCGAGGATTTGGGAATACAAATTATTGACTATATTTCCCATACAACAGTTATACATCTATATTCCTCTCTAAGAACGTCTTGCACGCACGCTGGTTGCCAACCGACTAGCCTAGATTCTTCTAACATCTGGCAACAGTCTTTTGTCTCCACTGAGTCCTTGACGCCCTCTAACCCTTACACACACACTCTCATGTACAGTATAAATGTATCACTTCCCTAACAGTTCCCCCCAAAAAAGCATCGAAAATGCACCTAGTCGTATTCGGGGAACAGTACCCACTGACACAGAACGCGTCGCCGACCCTGATTCCTACGATCCCAGCCTTTTGGACCAGGGTCTCGCTCATCGCGTATCTACCGTTAAACAGGGTTACCCATGCGGATGCATCCCCGCCCTCGTCGTTAAACCAATAAGGCAATTGCCTGTAGGGCTTAGAGATGACCACGATGTCCACCCTGCTTTCACACGCGTACTGCATCATCAGGTCCTGCGCCAGTCTGCACCTATTTAAGTTAATCTGTAGGACTCTAATTGAGTCCCCGTCTAAACTTCCTAACTCCTAGGCGCACCATCGGGCACGCCAGTGAACCGGTGATGTGTTTCGCACGGATCCTCTCCTGCCCCGAACACATCGCGCATCTAGGTTCCCTATCGCAGTCCTTCATGGCGTGTTCGGTACTCCCACACCTCCTACAAAGTTCCCTATCCGGGCACACCACGGTACATTTCGCTGCCACGTGCCCCAGCATGTGGCTCTTGTAGCAGCGCCGTGCGCCGGTAAGCAACCTAACCGAGGCTATGGTTAGCCCCTCAACCTCCTATCCCTATCTTCGCTCGGCACCCCGTTAGCAGGGAGGACCACCACCGCGACCTGCGTGCCCCATGGTGCCATCTTCAGGGATTTCACCTCCACGCTCACACTGTCCTTGATCCCCCATAGCGCTCTTATCTCTTCCACCAGCTCCTCTTTGCTGGTGAGGGGGTCAACGTTTCTGATCTGCAACGTCGCCCTATCAACGAGCGCGGCCACCTCCGTGCTGTCGCTTAACGCGGCTCTCAGTCTCATCGCCGCCTCGTGCACCGACACCGTCCTGTCGAACTCTATCAAGGTGTGCCCTGCCCTCGTTCTTCGGACCCCCGTGGCTCCCTTCAGGGTGCTCCTAGCAGCCAGTATCTTCTTATACGCCTGGAGCCACTCCGAACCTTCCTCCACCTTTACCAGGAGCGCCTCCCTCCTTCTTCCATCCCTCGGTTCAGCCCTATCCTCCGGGGCCACCTCTCGACTATTCGTCGGGCGCGCTTTCGGAGCCTCCTTTATAAGGGAGCTCTCCTCTCCCTTTTCCTCCTTTCGAACTTCGTCTACACCTCGGAGTCGTCACTATACTCCTCCTCCATCCTGGCCTTACTGAACGTACTCCCCCAGGCATCCGCATAAGAGACGTCGCCTTTTCGTGGCCTCTTACGCTCCTCTGTCCTCGCCACCTCGGCCAGCGATATCCCTTCCCTCTTGGGATATCCGCCCTCGCTGGCCACCCTACTGACCGCTCCATCGACAGGATCCCTCCTCCTCTTCCTCCTCCTATCCTTGTGCTCTCCGCACTGCTCCAGGGACGATAGAATATCTTTCATCATATTCCCTACCTCCCTGATATCCTCGCCTTTGTTCTTATCTACCCTGAACTTTTTCACAAGGACGCCCAGCATCTGGACAACGCCAGTGAGGGCTTGAGTGAGCTCCGGCCTCGATATCACGACGTCTATATGACGGCGTCGCTCGTCATCGTGTCATCCCTGACACTGTCCTCCGCTTCGCCAGGCATGGTCGCACTCGCCTTTTTCACTCCAGAGTTTTTATCCACCACCCTTCTCGCCAACAGCTTGGCGTAGGCCAGTGCTCTCGTCGTCACTGGCGTACCGAGGTCGCCGTCCCTCATCCCAGCGGAACCCTCCGAATCTTCGACTACTCCTATCTCGGGCCTAGCACCGCTCGGGGGGCTCCTCAGGGCCTTCCTACTGGGCCTGAAGGGGTCGTTCTCCTCATCCCCCCTACTCCTGGGTACCACCGAAATGGTGACGTTCTCCCCTATCCTTACATCGGACACCACCCTCGGCTTTTCTATACTACCCGCCAATCTCCTACCATAGATTAATAGAGACACCTAGCGCACCTTTAAACACATATTCCACACCTGAAATACAACCATTACGAGAATTATCTCAAGACACCGATTCAATCATCTTCGAAGCAAGGCATGTAAGATTCCAAAAGGGCATACAAAAGGGAATACTACGCCGAAAATAAGAGTCTGGAGGACCAGCCTAACTCTAACACCGGGGGAATGTAACGTCAACAAATATCGCCAATACCGACTCAGCCCGGGACCGCCCTGCGTCCTTTCGATCGCCACTAGATCTCCCGTCCTTGACCCCCACCACCGCGAGCTGTCTCTCAAATAGAGAGAACCAAAATACGATCTTCTGCTGCTTCAGCGGTGGCACGCGGATGGTTTGCAAAATCGTAACCGTAGTCGTATTGTTTCGACATCCTTAACGCGCTCAAACTCACAATATTAATTTCGCTATCTCAAGATCACGTGGAAGTCACCAATGTGGAGGATTAGTCTTTATTTGGTTGAGCGAAATAACGAAAGCGAAATATTGCTGTCGCAATCCGTTAAATATATCTCCAAATAAATAAATAAATTACAGACGAATCGTGAGTGGCTGGTACAAAAATATATTACGAAATGAATACCCGATAAATACTCGGAGAAACTTTGTAGATCACTTCGATAATTGTTTACACGAATAATGCTCTTCGACTCTGTTCGATGAACTCCTTCGCTCGTGATTGCGTCCGTTTATTTATACTGGTCGGGGGAGAACCAGAAAATTCGAATTCGTCTACGTTTGACGGTTGTATGTAGCGGCGACATTGTTTTGTCCGGAGTTTATTTGTTCTTACATTACTTGAAACCTAACGGTCTTGATACTCCGAGGCAAAACAACAACATGAGTCACCCTCGATTCGAATCGTTCTGTAACTCATGTGCCGCTACAGATATATTTTTTTTATTTATTTATTTAACTTGTACCTTACAATATGTCCATTCGGCAAATCTTTCTAATTTTATTGCTAATTAATATGGTCCATGCAGTACTTAAGCCATGTATTTAAGTTTTACGTCTTCATTTTACCTTTTACTTTTATTTACAATATTTTGTGAGTAAACAATTAGAAATATTTTTTGCATCACACAGGACGATTTTAGATGCGGGTCTCTGCATAAATCATTCTGTATGGTTATGTAATTATTTCATTCTAACGGGTTGCAATTAATCGTAACTGATTTGCATATGTAAAAGCACGATCATTGAAACAACAGATTACGTATAGAGGTTGTGTTGTATTTACAAGAAATATCTTACCTTCTTCCATTGTTCATTTACATTTCCCATTCTTTTTTTTCGACACACTTTTCTTGGTTATGTTTTAAACTGGCATTACAATTACAGGACATGCTTAATATTTATATAAGTTTTACAAGTTTATATTCTATAAGTTATGTGTGTTGCGCAAAACATGGAAAATCGCTGTAATTAATTATGAAAATTATTGAAGAAAATCTAAAGTCATAAAAGGAATCCTATTACATTTTTTATTAATTACTGTTGAGGTATTTTGAAAGCAAACTAATAGAGTACAAGTCTACACAAAATTTCATTCTTTCACTAAATTTTGCAAGTAAGTAAGTGTCCCTTCAAGGAAAAATTTTTAAATAATAATGAAATTGACAGAATTCTGCTATTACAGTAAACAATTACACCGTCATAGAAGTTACAAAATTTGTTAGTAGAAATGGAAAGATAGCAACGTAATTGCTTAGAAGTGCTACAAAATATAAAACAAGAAAGAGCAGAGAGCAGTCTCATTGGTAAAAAAGGATTCGCTAAAATAGTAGGTCTTGCGATAAACCGTACAATGTATTTTGCAGCGATATAAGCATTTGCAACATGCAACGCTACGACCTTAAATATCATTCACATCTCAACATAAAGAAAAACGTATAGAGTTCATAAAGATATTTGTACAGTATACAATGTAGAAAACAGTAAAGAAATGCAATCCGTCTAGTTGGACGGAATTGTAGAATATTCAGGAAGTTCCTAGCCAACAATATATTATCTTCTATATTGTAATTTATCGTATATCGACATATGTTGGAGATATCTATAACAAATCAAAAGATATAGATATTGGTCATCATATCGTCGAAAACTCCATGCAGATTGGACAATGACACAGCAACGGTTTGAACTTGTGATATATATTTATGTGGCGGGGAATTTGAATAATTTGGCAGACTCGTAAATAATTATTAGTAAAAAATAAAAGAAAAAATTTGCGGTTTGAAGTTTGACACAGTAACGGGAAGAAGATGAACAACGTGATTCGCTTAAAACGCGCAGCATTATATACAGATACATATATAAAAAGAAGAAAACTATAACGATTCCAATCTTTCGTTTGTGCACTCAAATCACATAATCGCGTGAATAGCACACAGTTTTGTAACAACTTTACTTAAGGAAATGGACCGAATTATTTTTGTCAGATATGCGATGCAGTACATCAATTTTCTAATCACGAAGACGAGATCCTCATTTCACAAACGAATATATTTGTATACTTCGAATGTAGAATCATGCTTTATCTGTAAGGAAACTATATCCAGAATTTTAACTTGTTTCTCTTAATACAAGGATTGTGCAATGTAATATAGCAACAATAATATAACATAATATCAAGTTTCAATTTGGATAAACGAACAAATGAAACATTTGCTTATGTAATACAAACAAACCTATACGCAGTGAGGTCGCAATCGATGGAAAAGGTTGTAAGATGCAAAAACTTCTTGAAGAGAACTAATGAACACCTCAAAAATATTTGAAAATTGAAAATCTTATGAACAACCTACTTTTCGATAAATATGCGGCATTTACTACAGACGTATTTGCATTTTCTTGTACAGAAAAATGCAATTTGCGTGACTTGATCGATGTTGACTGCAAATAAAGCAATTAATTTATTATATCTTATCAAGTACATTCCAACCGAACAGATGTATTGTCAACAATTACGTTTCTCATCCACCCAAAATTTTCAAACCAACGTTACTGCACTCAAGACTGTCTATAGATAATATGCAAAGAAAAACCTGAGAACACCTGAAGTCAAAAATGTTTCAAGTGAAAACATATTTAGTGCTTGCACAGGAGACTAAAATCAATCATCACTCTATGAAAATTGCAATCGCTTATGAATGCATTTTCGACTTGGATTTGAAAGTCCTGTAAAATGTTCTTATTGGCATTTGAATCTATTGGAACAACCATCTCATATGAACTGCCTTAAAATGTATGGAGTTTATTGTTCTGAATAACCTATTCCTGAAATGGGACTCCTGTCAAATTTGTAACTCAGGTCGTTTTGTGAAATTACTTGATCATATGTCGCACTGGAACACTATAGTAAATTTGGATATCAAAAATTTGATCTATATGAACATCTGCTGAACTCGATGTATCTTTTTATTACCATCATATGATATTGCTCCATATCATGAAATATATACATGCCTTAATAGGAATACTATCATCAAATCTCTTCAAATGAGGGAGTGGCAAATGACGATGCGTATTGACAAGATTGCTCGATGAAGATCAATTACGTACTGTGTCCGCGGGTTCCAAAAAATGAGTCCCTAAGTAGATGGAAAAAGGAGAGGAAACAGATAGATCACAAAGAGCTAATTATTGTAAGGGAAGAAATCTAAAACTCCAAATAAAGAACAAAAAGGAACAAGCTGCTTATGACGCTATCGTTCCTGGTCTTCCGTGTTCGGTCTCAATTACTCTTGCAGTATATTGTAGCAGGTTGTGTAGTATATTTGAGCATATTGTATTATATTTTGATGCGTACTATCTCTTCGATCACTTGTTTTCACCATTAAGACAAAAGAATAAAATGCTGATTGAAGATGCTTATTGTGACCTCAACTTAAGAAAGGAAATACTTCTTTTGATGTATATTCGAAACTGGAACATGTATCAACCTCGATGATGACCTTCATTGTTAGATTGAACTTTAGGTTTAAAAATTTGTATTTCAAAATGTGGTAGGAAGAGGATAAAACAAATTGTTAGTAATACTGAAAATTACATTTATTTTTACTGAAATCACTGAAATTAATACTAAGATCAGTGAAATTATTATTTTTCTAAAAATATTCAAGCCTTGAACTTTTTTTTCGTGGGGAGATCCTCATGGACACTGTCGGGGTAGTGTCGGACTTACCGACTAAAACCCCACGATAGTGTCACACAGTATAGAAAGCACGATATAAAAACCCCCCAAAATAAGCGCTCGAATCAATCTGTTAAAATATTTTGACGCAGTCTCTTGTAATACTTTGAATCATTCTGTAACATTTTGTACCGTTACTCTGTTAGATCTGCATAATAAACTCTATTATCATATATAAAGGTAAATTTCTTCACCTTGGCCTACTTGACGCTTAATAGAGGTGCACCGGGACCTCTTTCGAAATTCAAGCCTTGAACTGCTCCGAATATTCATCGGATCTGAGTATTGGATACAGAAAATATCTGGGTAAATTTAGTCAAAAAATGTTTTCACAGAAGGGAGTCAGTTTCAAACAGTAAGTTAACTTGAGAGAATTAAATTACAAAGTTCTGGCAGAATAACATAATTTTGCATAAAAATAATAAAAAAATGAATACGTCGAAACATTTTACAAAAAAGCAAAGCACGAAGTGTTATAAAAAGTGAACGAAAAGTGAAGTGAAGTGAGTTTATTCGTTTTACAACATATTTTATATAACATGCTCTATCAGTTTGTTACCTCAAATTTGCCTTTTATTTAAATTTTCTTACATAATTTTCATAATATATTCATGAAGTAATATTGAATATATAGTACAATTCTATAGACCTACTACGAGAAACAGATCTTAAAAACAGCAACACTAGTAAAGTAGAAGCGTTCTTCAAGCCTAAATCCAAATATGATACAGTGCTGAAAAAGTAGGATTACTATATCATAACAAGCAAAATGTATCTTCATAATCTATGTGCTACTAGCGATTTTCCACATGTTCAACGAGATATGTAGTACAGAGGACGTATAAATGTGTTTCTTTATTTTTGTTGAGTCACAAATCAGAATATTGAGTATGTTATTTTCCCGCGGATTGTAAAATCATAAATTGTTAAAGTGTCACGGCTCATTTTATTATCGTAACATCTGTTCAAAATTTGTCAATGCGACCTGGAGATTACGGTAGTGAATATGCAACAATCGAATGCCCCAGCGAGAAGGGCTCGGTCATTATATTTATTCTTATCGTGAGTTCGATAACAAAATATCGGGTTTAACAGTCGTATACAGAGCTCGATCATTCTGGATTATAGCCTCTACGTCTACGATTCCTTTTTGCTTTTGGCATTTCATCTACATTGTAATAACAGTTTTGACAAATGATACGGTCGAAGATATTTTAATAAGCGTGTTGGAGTAATTGGTAACAGTAAGTGAGTAATTATCCATACACCTCCGGGTGATAGGCTGGAAGTTCTCCATCCCAAGGACTGTAGAGTTCCTCTCCTTGTTCTTGTTCATAAAAAAAGATGCCCATACTGTATATAATAGGAAAAGTTTTCATTATTAACGTGTTGCTTTTGTTTGTTGTGTTTGGTCCGCCTGTTTGAATGCTCGTCACTATCTATTGCGAGCGCGTTAATTTTAATTTATTTATATGTATTGACCATGGCATTCCTTTTACTTCGATTTCAATATTATGGTACTTGAAAATATTGGGAACTTTATGAGGTTCTGTATATCCGTTTGAGATTTCCCTCTACTAAGTTCTTTCATTAAATGTAACAAATCTACCATTTTGAAATTTTGTTTATTGATCCGTCTGTTGTAATATTCCTTAGATTTTATTTTCGATTTTATCAGTGAGGTGGTAGGACGTGTACGGTGCCAAAGAAATACTCCGCGGATTGATTTAACAATGAGTTTATTAATTATACGTGGAAGACCTGATAGTTTTACCAGCACGCGTTACCTGGGCCGTACTGGTATTGTTCTTCGCATACTCACCGTTTACTCGACTTCACTGATCAGTTGTATCTCTCTGCGTCTCTCTAGCCTTTCCTCGTTGCCATTCATATAGGATACCGAGGTGCCTGAAACAGAATGTTTTCTTCTGGGGTAGGGAATCAGTTTCCTTTATCGAAAGCACTTGCGCTTTATTGTAAATCATAGGGTCTATTCTTTGACGACGTCCTGACCTCGGACGTCACATTTCACAGGCCAGCACGTGCGCTTGAGCCCTGGAACTTTCTTTATGGCCATGAACCGCTACAGTAGGAATTTTAAGGGAGCACTTGGTCAATAGATCCTGTATGGTCAGGACATATTTGTTTCCTTTTTGTGTTCTCGATGATGTAACCTAGACGTCCAGTAATAATTTTCTTCCCTTTGTCATCTTTCAATATCCCCGCTACGCACGTGTTCGTAACCGTCTGCTATTTTGGTTATATACGCCTTCTTCCGATTATTTTACGGAAGGACCAAAGGGATATCGGTGGGCCATTAGGCCTATTGAAGTTTCCCGACACTTTCGGCCCGTCGGCACCTACGCTTTATCGCGACACTGTATGTGTTTCGTCGGCCTTTCGTAAACAGTGTTCCGGCGATGCTATAATATGTATCAAAGAAACCGTTGGAGAGAGAATTGTTCTTTGCGCTACAGATCTTCGAAAAAGCGTACATCGAAAAAGCGTAATCTCATACATTTTTATTATAAATTAAAAATTTCTCGTCTCGTAACTTGATAGATTGATCGTGGGAAAATTAACGGATCGACTCAAAATGTGTGTTACTTATCACGTAGTCTCGATATTCTACGACAATTAATGGACGAATGTAACATTTAAACACAATAACGATTTCGTCAAATTCCATCGGCATCAGTTCTACCCCATCAACACCTTTGGTAGCCGAAGTTATGCACAAGTAACTAACTAAACACCACCCTTAAACAACCAAAATCAAAACAACAACAATAACGACGCTGCAGTCAACAAAAATATGTGAGCAAAATGCAGTACTCAGACAACAAACACAACAAATTACAGTCATGCTACAACTACTTACAAATACGTTAAGTAAAAAATAGAAATGCCAACGCCCTGGCCGCGCTGAGTGCACTCGTTCCCGTCAGATCACGAAAGTTAAGCAGCGCCGGACACGGAGAGTACTTGGATGGGTGATCGCCTGGGAACTCCGTGTGGCGTTGGCGAAGCGCGCTAGGCCCGCCGCGCCCCTCGGTGAGGTTCGGGCTTGGTGCGCTCACGTCCACCAGCAATTCACCACTTAATAAACATATCAATCACCGCTAAAAGCACTAACGATCGCAAACTAATTTATCACTACCGGCATCAGGACCTCCTTCGCATGACGTTAGACCATCCTCGAATTAACCCTATCTCTTGAAGTAAGTACCTCCTTATATATCAATAGTTAACCATTAAATAAATTAAATCAGTAAGTAAGCAACCCACTTAATATCACAACCTCTTAAAGTAAGTACATCCCTTATAATACTATAGACAAAAACCAAACTCCATACTTTTATATCACTAGTCAATTATTAAAACATAATAACTATACCTAATACATAGTCACCTATTATAGTAAAATAGCCTAATATATAATAAATCTCGTAGTACCATATTAATAGTACATTAATAAATAAAATAGATATTATATGATAATGAGGTCCACTTACTAAATGATCATTCAAATCTACTTTCAGATATCGAAAAATCTCGCTCACCTAGCACTACACCAGCCAAGGCTTACCTCTCAAGTAAGAATAAGTACGTAAAGCAACTAAGTACATACTGCATACATGCTTACAACGAAGTAATAATTAATAATACACACAAACATTGATAGATATATGGAAAGTTAAAGCCTTATTCTCTAGTCAATTATTAATAACACAATTTAATCGTACAACTCTAAAATCAAAAGTCGATTATAATAACAGTATCCTAATAAATAAGTAAAAATACTCTACACTCCATAATATCTACTCAATGTCAATTAATATAATAATATAATTAAAATAAACTCCTCTTCGCAGGATAATTCTTCATTCTACTTTCTAAGATCAGCTCCTTTTTTGCTCCTCAACACATTCATCACCCAATTCTCTGCCTCGTAGGAGCACGCACCTATTAGAAGTAAGTACATCATTCCTAGTACATCTATTTGAATAGACAAAATAAATATAAAGCATAAAGCGTAACATAACAATCACTTAGTCAAAATCAAACAAGAGAATATAATAATCCTCTTAACAAAACTAACTCGAGGCCTGCTTACAGGCATCAAAACCTCCTTCGCTAGACACATGCCATCATCAATTTATCACTATCACTCAAAGTAAGTACCTCATATACATAAATACATAAAATATAAATTTATTGTCATTATATAGTAAGTAGAATCAAACATATATGTCGGAGATGAAAGGACACCGGAGCCTTCCCTCTGGAACTTCGGGAAAATCCGTAAAATTGTAATTAAAGTTTACAGTCGTAATTAAACAATCTGCTGTCATCCTGCCCAATTGTACTTGTTTGCGATTTGTGATAATAAACTTGGGCTCAAGGCGACCACCAGTCGCCGAACGTAGCCGCGGTCAACGGGACGGGCGCTTCGCCTAACAAAGGTGTGGAGTTATAGTATGACCCTCATTAAAAGAAATACCAATAGAGGTACGTGACAGTAAAACATTCCAACGGTTCCTTCGGACAATGAATACCTGATGTTGAGGCACGTACACAGCACAAATCCAGTTAGCCCGAGGACCCGCTACAAAACCTGGGTTTTTCCGGCAATTAAGATTTTCCAAACGGACAGACAGTCTTTGTCCCAAACTGACCAATTGACAGCGACGTCAATTTCCCTTACTTTCGGAACGAGGGCTATCCTCGACAAATCCGATGGTCTCGTGTCCTTAGACACACCCCATCATAGTTTTCCTCTGTGGCATCATTGGAACGAAAATTCATTCTTTCCTGAGATCCCACCGACGAAGGGAGCAGCGCCTGACGATCAGTGAGTTTGAGTTAGAGCAAGTATATCTTTCATCCCGTTGACCGTGGATTCGTCATCGAACCTAAGACCAACGTCACTAACATCACAAGTGCCCAACCACCGCTGTTGATTGTCGAATCGGTAATGTCCATACTCTTAGCATCAGGCCGTATCTTCGTTATCACACAACGATGGCCAACTCCAAGGGAGGTCTATCAAACGCCCACAACCCTGTTCCTGACTGTTCTCCGACATATAAACACTAAATATAAACTAACTCTCTCTACAAATCAAGTAACAATGGTCCATTATTAAAATGAGCATAGATATCCTAGCGAGATCCACTTCATGAATAATAATTCAAAGTCAATTTTTAGATATCAAAAACCTCGTTCCCTAAACACTACGCAAGCCAAGACTTACCTCTCAAGTAAGTACATTAGTAAAAGCAAGTAAGTACCTCCTTCATATATGCTTACAACCAAGTAATAATTAATAAAACACATAAACATTGATAGATATATGGAGAGTTAAAAACCTCCTTCTGTAGTCGATATTAGTAAACAATTAATCGTATAAACTCTATAGTCAATTACAATAAACTATCTGCTGTTAAATAGGTAAAAAATGCTAAACTTCATCGTACCTGCACAATGTTTATTGCCATAATAATAATATTACTATTATAAAATTAATATAACTTTAATATAATTTAATATAAAACTCCACTTCTCAGGATATCCTGTTCTACCTCCTAAAATCGAAACCTTCTTCACACATCACCGCACTTCGCCCAAGTCTTACCTCGTAGGGGTACACACCTATTAAGAGTAAGTACATCCTTTCCTATTGACATGTCGAGTCACGATCCGAGTCCGGGCTCGAGTCGCTATCACGGTGAGGACTTGGGGTAGGTAATGATTCTTCACTGAAGCTATCCATCTTCTTAGACCACGGAAGTGACTTTTATTGACACAAACAAAAAGGTTACAGAGTTGACGCAAACTGACGATGATCACACACTTGCAACACTAGTGACAATGGTCTTAGGTTCACTAACAAATACGCAGCCAACGGGATGGTAGGTGTACGTACTCTATGTCAGATTCTTTGGTGATATTCACTGACCGTAAGGTGTCAACCTTCTCGTCGATGAGATCGCAAGCGAGAGAGTGAGTTTCCGTCCCGATGATGCCACAAAGAAGAACTATAATGGGGTGTGTCTAAGGACACGAGATCATCGGATTCGTCGAGAAAAGCCTTCGTTCGGAAAGTAAGGGAAATTGGCATTGCTGCTAATTGGTCAATCTCCCTATCGGTGGTTAGAAAAAGATGCTAGCCGCCCTCGAGGGAAAGTTGCTAGTGGGAGACGCCGCTCGTTGAAAAATAGGTCTCCCCTATTTTCCCGTAGGTGGGACAAAGACTGTTTGTCTGTTTGAAGGACTTTAGTTAGCTAAATCTTAAGATTTATAACGGGCCCTCAGGCTAGCTGAACATGTACTGCGGAGACGCATCGACATCTGGCAGTCATCTTACTCGAAGAATAGGGTCTGCGTGTGGCGAGTTACGGGACAGAGACCGTTGGAATGTTTATTGCCGTGTGTTACAACTATTTCATTTTTAAAGAGAGCTATACAATTACTCCATGCTTTTATTAGACAAAGCGTTCATCCCGTGACCGCGGCTACGTTCGGCGACTAGCTGTCGCCTCGAGCACAAGCTCACTATCATAACAATTACAATCGGATTGAATAACTACAATTGTTTAATTCCAGCTATAGTAGACTCTAGGTTACAATGTTGCGAGATTATCCAAAATTCCAAAGGCTCCGGTGTTCTTTCATCTCGATAACCCTCTTGTACGCACGCTTGTTGTCAACCGACCCCACCAGATTCTTCTAACAGCTTCGAATCGTCTTTGTCTCAACTGATACCTGGACGCCCTCTGACGCTTACACACACATTCACATGTACAGTGTAAATGTATCATCTACCTAACAGTAGTAAAATTTATTGTACGAATCCAAAATAGTGAGGGTTCAGAGTGCTATAATAAAAAAGATATCGAGCGCTAATTTGGAAAGGTTTTTATGCTGAGGTTTTAGTCCCCCTGTAGGTATTATCCCCGAGTGTATATCAGAGACGGCTATTCCGTTACTATCTGGTTATTGTATCGATAGCTGTGGCATGCTGTATGTTTTGTCCACCCTATTACTGCTTCTCAACATGTGACATTACTGAGCGTGTAACACTAGCGCATCCGATACCAGGCGGGCCCGTCAGCCTCGCGGTAGACGCATCCAATTACGCCATAGGAGCAGTACTACAACAACGCGTAAACGACAAATGGCAGTCGTTAAGATTTGTTACAAAATCCTTGACCTCCGCGCAGCGAAAAAATATAGAGCATATGACCGCAAACTTCTTGCTCTGTACACCGCAGTTAAACGTTTTAGAAACCCCTCATGTGCGCGTTCAATCAATATCTACACAAATGTTCACCGCGACAATTTCGCCATCTTGACTACATTGGACAGTTCACGACCGACATCTGATACATTAAAGGTTTGGACAATAATGTAGCCGACGCTCTATCTCGCATCGAAGCGATAGGGAAATCTGTGGACCATAAAACTCTCGCCGCAGCGCAAGAAAACGACACCGAGCTGCGCAACATCATCAAGTCCGATACATCCGCATTACAATTAAGGAAGATACGTTTTCCTGATTACGACGTATCAGGCGATATTGTACGACCGCTTGTATTGAAACCCTTGCGGCACAGCGTATATAATTCGCTCCATCCGGGACTTTCCCATCCTGGGATACGCGCCACGCAAAACCTGGAGACGACGCATTTCGTCCGACCGTCAATAAACAAAATGGTCGAAACTGGTCACGACAATGCCTGGCAGCCTATGGTCCACGTACCGTCATTCCGGTCCTCAATAAACCTAAGGACCCACCATAAACCTTAACTTTTTAGTTTAACTGTTAGCACATGTTTTCAAGTTAATGTGCTTATCCGGAAGGATTTTCTAATCCTATAAGTGTTTCGGTTTATGGCTGGTTCTTAGACAAGTCGTCAGGTTTATTAGACGCTATTAAAAATTACGGAGAGAGCGGGTAGTCACCTAATGGGAAAAACGAATGTTTGTCTAACGACAAAGCTGGTTTTTCCCATGAACAAGGTCACCCATGAGCCACGTTGGTAGGAGGCTTCTTCCTCATACCTTTATGCATTAACGTGGGTTATAATCAAGCAGCATCGCGGACCGTTACCCTCACTTTTCATAACGAAAAGTGTGAAGAACGAATCCCCTTCCTTCGTTCAAAAAATACCTACAAACCGAGCTTTCCTCCGTAATTACATGAGAGCGGAAGTTCAGTTAACTCTCCATTCTAACATACTCAACATCTCAAGACTTCGTCGACGACAACATATCTACCAGGACGCGAGCTCTGTCTTTAGATCAATCATCGTCTCTACACTGATTCTCTCATCTAAGAGCAATCCATTTATTCTTCACTTACCTCTTACGCATCGGCGTTATTATCTTGTGTAAAGTTGTTGGAAATACATACTTTATAACCCTGTTAATCGCAGCGTTATACAACCTCAACCACCCCTATTATCTCAATGGAAATCAGGGGATCGATCTGTTCGCGGCATCGATTATTACAATCGTAACGGGAATTTACGACTTCCGTTGACGCATTTCCTAGCAAAAGCGTCTCCCCACGACTGGTCGAAAATACAGTATGCTTGTGCGAATTTCAACAAAATTGCAATGGGTTACAATGGATTACAAAGGGGGAGGGAAGTGCAATGAATTATTACGATAAATTGTAAGGGGTGTGAAGTGGGATGAGGTGATAGGAGAATTGGTGTGAGTGGAATAGTATTAAGTGAATATCAGGGTGTATGATACATGGCTCCATCAAGCGGCGGTATTAGGCGGGGGGGGGGCGGTGTATCGCTCACACCAATTCCCGGGCCCCTTTCAATCGCAGCCGGGGCGGTCATCGTGGAGGTTTTAGTCGGCTGGAGTCCGGCACTACCACGCCGCTTTTCCCCAGAAGCGACCTGGTGTCAGTGCGGATTTCCTCCACGTTAATAAAAAAAAAGGGTGTATATTACAAGGGAGTCGACGTGGATTATGATCGAGTGAGTGAGTTACAATATGTTTGGGTATAATTAAATGGTAATATCTTCGCTGAACAAAAATAAATGGAATAATTGGAGGATCTAATGTTAAATGTGAGAGAAACAAGAAGTGTAATGCTCGATAATCGTGGCGTGATGAGTCATAGATGAACAATATCAAAGAATATAAAGCAATAAATTATTGAATTATTGAATTAAAATATGAAGAGGAGTTGGTAAAGTCGAGTATCTATAGAAAATGCAATTACGAATCTCAATTTAAATGATAAAACTTTAAAAGGAAATAAAATTAGAATTGAATTAGAAGAAGCCAGAGTTCAATAAAATATAATAAAGAGTGGTAATATAATGAAGGAGTATTACGTAGAATACTACATAATATAATTGAAGAACTATATAAATATAAAGTTTTAAGAAGAAATTTATTTTCAACCTTAAGTAATTTAAATACGATAGCTTAGGATAAATATGTTTGGAACTATAATGACTCATCAGATAAAGTCAGTTCATAATGGAAAACAGTGAAAGAATTAGAGAGTGGAATTAGAAAGAAAGGAATTAATAGGAAACAGTAGATAATTTAAAAAGTAATAAATTAATGTATATAACGTATTAGTAAATGTTTAATATGCGTGAGTACGTTGTTGTAGATAATTCGAAAGGACGTTGGTTGTTCGCATTTATTGATGAGTTATTATAGCTTCATAACTACAAATTAATTAATTAATTAATTACAAACTATTAAATTAATGGTTAAGAATGGAAAGATTAAAAACGCCTTTAATAACAATAACTCATCACGCTAAGTCTGTTTATCGTGTTTTGTTTTTGTTTTAGTCGTTGTTTATTTTACTTTTAATTGAATAACGAGAATGGTTTTGTATTAATTGACAACGCAACAGTATTTAATATTGGCTTCGAGATGATAATTAATATAATAGATTTAAATGGTGTAAGATTATGAAGTATGATAGAGAATGCAATTGCACACGATGGAACACAATAATACACTAACACTGCCCTTTGGGTGGCTTCGACACGATTAATACCTGCTGGATTGGCACATGAATATTAGTAGATCGATGAATTGAAGAAGATACATGTGGGTGGTAGCATTGGGGCAAGGTGAGGTTTTCTTGTCACTAGGGTCAACTGTGAGTTGATGGGATAGGGGAAATGCAAATGCAAATGCTTATATGCAATGGAGTGTAGGAAGTAGGGCTCACATAATAATTTGAACGACGTGATGAGACGCGCACGTGTCATACGGTTGCCAATAGGTAAGCGGGCCCCTTCTTTAGGGGCTTTATGATACATTAAGGAGTGGTGCCATCTACATGTATGAAGTGAAGTATTATTCAATATGAAATGGTATGTGTCAATCTGGCTAAGTGGGCCACCTGGTGGCAATGGTTAATTAGGAAAGCTTAGTAACATGTACCGAGGGACATCTATGCAGTAGGGCTCGATGTATGCTGTTACAGTGGAAACCTCATGTACCTCCGAATTAAAAAGGGTTTATCCTCCGATGAGCAAGAAAAATCATAATTATTGGCGGAGTGAACAGTTGATGAAGTTAAGAAAGGAGGTGATGACGACGAGAAGAAGAGCTAGAGAGCAATGGCGAGAGGAACTGGAGACGCGGCACAGTGGATTTAGGAGTTGCGGAAAAAGAAGAGGCAGATGAGGAAACTGATTCGAACCAACAAGGAGAAGGGTTGAAAGGAGTTCTGTGCCTCGTTGGGCAGGGATCCATAGCGAAGGGCGTACAGGGCTATCATGACGTAGCTTTTCTTAACGAGACCGAGGGGAAATATAAGTAGAACCCACGGGAGTATTAGTGTCAGCGAGGGCTTGATCACGAAGGAAGCGCTACTGGATGCCGGAGCTGAGATGAACCGGAATAAAGCGGTTGGTGTAGATGGCATACCAGGAACGGTGGTAAAAGAAATTGAAGGTTGCAAAATTACGTGTTGAACAGTGTTATCAACTGAGCACGAAGAAATTCGTTTTTCTTGAAAATGAAGCTTTATATGGAAAGATCTTATTCCACATTTTTCTCTTATTTTTGCACGTCGAATAACTTCCCTCTGCTTAATCGGTAACTAACCAAATTTACATGTTTCAAACAGATTTCCAAGATCAATTTTCTCGAAAACAAAGCCTGTTATTCTTTATATCTTTCTTGTTTTTCTTCGTACAAAACTGTTTTTCGTTTGTTCCTATTACTTGACCGGATCTTATGTTTCACATATTCTAACATACTCTATTCATATAAAAATTCGTAGTATAATAATCGTTACTTTCGATATTAAAATCATTATTAAATATTCGTTTAATTAATCTTAAAATTGTGATACAATCATAAAAAGCTACCAAAAGAATGATGTCTAGATTTTACAAGCATGCCACAAAATATATATGTCGGAGATGAAAGGACACCGGGGCCTTCCTTTGGAATTCATCGGAAAACCCTCAATATTTTAGCCTCTATAACTTAACTCGATTACAATTGTTCGAGATTTGTGATAATGAGCTTGGGCTCGTGGCGACAACCAGTCGCCGAACGTAGCAGCGGTCAAGGGATGAACGCTTTGCCTGACAAAAGTATGAGGTAATAGTATAGTTCTCCTTAAAAAGAAATAGTTGTAGCGGTACTCGACAGTAAATATTCCAACGGTTTCTGTCCCGTGGCTCGCCACACGCAGACCCTATTCTCCGGGTGCGACGATTACCAGACGTCGATGCATCTACACAGTACATGTTCAGCTAGCTTGAGGACCTGTTATAAATCTTAAGATTTAGTTAACTAGTTAAGTTCTTCAAACAGACAAACAGTCTTTATCCTAACAGTCCCTAAATCTCTAACACCTACTGCGGGAAGATACGGGAAATCTGTTTTCCTCAAGGACGACGCTTCCCGCTAGCAACTTTCTCTTGAGGACGGTTAGCATCCTTCTTCAACCATCAACATAGA
The DNA here is from genome assembly GCF_011952205.1 of Bombus bifarius. Lineage (NCBI taxonomy): Eukaryota > Metazoa > Arthropoda > Insecta > Hymenoptera > Apidae > Bombus > Bombus bifarius. The sequence goes on from NW_022884984.1 coordinate 48,476, forward strand.
AATTAACCAATTAACAGCGACGTTCATTTCCCTCACTTTCCTAAGGAAAACTTTCCTTAACGAATCCGATTATCTCGTACCCTTAGTCACACCTCCGCAGCGTCATCGTCACAGAAGGACAGTTCCTCTACGTTCCTTGAGTAGTCATCATCTTAATTTATATCGCGCACTTTGCTCAATCGCCACCTTAACTCATCGTCTATCAGTTGTAACCGAGAATTGCGAATCGTCAAGTGTAATCGCGAGTTCTACGCAAAGTGTCGAAAGAGAGAATTGTTAATAAATATACTGTTTAAATATCTCCGAGTGTTTTTTTTTTTTTTGGCATCTATTACGTCCTACACACTTCAAATTCACAAGACATGATCCGTTAATTTCGTGATTTCCTGTGTCTTCTACGTGACACTATCTTCCATTATTGTGTGGAAGAGAAATCGGATGATATTAATAACTTAAAAAGAAAGAAACAAAATCAAGAGAACATGGTAGTCGCCAAAAGAATAACAATTGAAAAGTTACAAGAAGTACCAAAGATAAAAAACGAAACAGAGAAAAACGAACGTGTGTTGAACGAACAGGAGAAGAAAAGATTAAACTGAAATATACCAAACCTTCCAAACAAGATTTGAGATATGCGCTTAACAATGTTAATAATGGTGACGATAACGAGCGGAAGCCAAGGATATTTGCGTATGGATTTTACTGGGATAACAACCCTGATTTAACTCTCCTCCAGCCTAAAGAGTCATCTAGCGATTGTGAAGAAAAGCCAAAACTGAGAAATAAGAAATTAAGTGCCGCTGAACGTTGAGAACAGAAAACACAGAAGGAACGTGAAGTTCGTCAAAGAGAAGAAGCGCTCGTCAATAACCAGTTATCAAATTCTGTAGATCAGTTCGACAGATTAGTTTTAGCTAATCCAGACAGTTCAATAGTATGGCTACAGTATACGGCATACCGTTTACAAGCAACAGAAATAGAGAAAGTAAGAACAGTCGCGACAAGAGCGGTGTAAACGACTAATTTCAGGGAACAGAAGGAAAAATTAAACGTTTGGAAGGCTTAGTTGA
>NW_022884985.1:0-27082 GCF_011952205.1 Bombus bifarius
GGTGGCTTCGACACGATTAATACCTGCTGGATTGGCACATGAATATTAGTAGATCGATGAATTGAAGAAGATACATGTGGGTGGTAGCATTGGGGCAAGGTGAGGTTTTCTTGTCACTAGGGTCAACTGTGAGTTGATGGGATAGGGGAAATGCAAATGCAAATGCTTATATGCAATGGAGTGTAGGAAGTAGGGCTCACATAATAATTTGAACGACGTGATGAGACGCGCACGTGTCATACGGTTGCCAATAGGTAAGCGGGCCCCTTCTTTAGGGGCTTTATGATACATTAAGGAGTGGTGCCATCTACATGTATGAAGTGAAGTATTATTCAATATGAAATGGTATGTGTCAATCTGGCTAAGTGGGCCACCTGGTGGCAATGGTTAATTAGGAAAGCTTAGTAACATGTACCGAGGGACATCTATGCAGGAGGGCTCGATGTATGCTGTTACAGTGGAAACCTCATGTACCTCCGAATTAAAAAGGGTTTATCCTCCGATGAGCAAGAAAAATCATAATTATTGGCGGAGTGAACAGTCGATGAAGTTAAGAAAGGAGCTGATGACGACGAGAAGAAGAGCTAGAGAGCAATGGCGAGAGGAACTGGAGACGCGGCACAGTGGATTTAGGAGTTGCGGAAAAAGAAGAGGCAGATGAGGAAACTGATTCGAACCAACAAGGAGAAGGGTTGAAAGGAGTTCTGTGCCTCGTTGGGCAGGGATCCATAGCGAAGGGCGTACAGGGCTATCATGACGTAGCTTTTCTTAACGAGACCGAGGGGAAATATAAGTAGAACCCACGGGAGTATTAGTGTCAGCGAGGGCTTGATCACGAAGGAAGCGCTACTGGATGCCGGAGCTGAGATGAACCGGAATAAAGTGGTTGGTGTAGATGGCATACCAGGAACGGTGGTAGAAGAAATTGAAGGTTGCAAAATTACGTGTTGAACAGTGTTATCAACTGAGCACGAAGAAATTCGTTTTTCTTGAAAATGAAGCTTTATATGGAAAGATCTTATTCCACATTTTTCTCTTATTTTTGCACGTCGAATAACTTCCCTCTGCTTAATCGGTAACTAACCAAATTTACATGTTTCAAACAGATTTCCAAGATCAATTTTCTCGAAAACAAAGCCTGTTATTCTTTATATCTTTCTTGTTTTTCTTCGTACAAAACTGTTTTTCGTTTGTTCCTATTACTTGACCGGATCTTATGTTTCACATATTCTAACATACTCTATTCATATAAAAATTCGTAGTATAATAATCGTTACTTTCGATATTAAAATCATTATTAAATATTCGTTTAATTAATCTTAAAATTGTGATACAATCATAAAAAGCTACCAAAAGAATGATGTCTAGATTTTACAAGCATGCCACAAAATATATATGTCGGAGATGAAAGGACACCGGGGCCTTCCTTTGGAATTCATCGGAAAACCCTCAATATTTTAGCCTCTATAACTTAACTCGATTACAATTGTTCGAGATTTGTGATAATGAGCTTGGGCTCGTGGCGACAACCAGTCGCCGAACGTAGCAGCGGTCAAGGGATGAACGCTTTGCCTGACAAAAGTATGAGGTAATAGTATAGTTCTCCTTAAAAAGAAATAGTTGTAGCGGTACTCGACAGTAAATATTCCAACGGTTTCTGTCCCGTGGCTCGCCACACGCAGAGCCTATTCTCCGGGTGCGTCGATGCATCTACACAGTACATGTTCAGCTAGCTTGAGGACCTGTTATAAATCTTAAGATTTAGTTAACTAGTTAAGTTCTTCAAACAGACAAACAGTCTTTATCCTAACAGTCCCTAAATCTCTAACACCTACTGCGGGAAGATACGGGAAATCTGTTTTCCTCAAGGACGACGCTTCCCGCTAGCAACTTTCTCTCGAGGGCGGTTAGCATCCTTCTTCAACCATCAACATAGAAATTAACCAATTAACAGCGACGTTCATTTCCCTCACTTTCCTAAGGAAAACTTTCCTTAACGAATCCGATTATCTCGTACCCTTAGTCACACCTCCGCAGCGTCATCGTCACAGAAGGACAGTTCCTCTACGTTCCTTGAGTAGTCATCATCTTAATTTATATCGCGCACTTTGCTCAATCGCCACCTTAACTCATCGTCTATCAGTTGTAACCGAGAATTGCGAATCGTCAAGTGTAATCGCGAGTTCTACGCAAAGTGTCGAAAGAGAGAATTGTTAATAAATATACTGTTTAAATATCTCCGAGTGTTTTTTTTTGGCATCTATTACGTCCTACACACTTCAAATTCACAAGACATGATCCGTTAATTTCGTGATTTCCTGTGTCTTCTACGTGACACTATCTTCCATTATTGTGTGGAAGAGAAATCGGATGATATTAATAACTTAAAAAGAAAGAAACAAAATCAAGAGAACATGGTAGTCGCCAAAAGAATAACAATTGAAAAGTTACAAGAAGTACCAAAGATAAAAAACGAAACAGAGAAAAACGAACGTGTGTTGAACGAACAGGAGAAGAAAAGATTAAACTGAAATATACCAAACCTTCCAAACAAGATTTGAGATATGCGCTTAACAATGTTAATAATGGTGACGATAACGAGCGGAAGCCAAGGATATTTGCGTATGGATTTTACTGGGATAACAACCCTGATTTAACTCTCCTCCAGCCTAAAGAGTCATCTAGCGATTGTGAAGAAAAGCCAAAACTGAGAAATAAGAAATTAAGTGCCGCTGAACGTTGAGAACAGAAAACACAGAAGGAACGTGAAGTTCGTCAAAGAGAAGAAGCGCTCGTCAATAACCAGTTATCAAATTCTGTAGATCAGTTCGACAGATTAGTTTTAGCTAATCCAGACAGTTCAATAGTATGGCTACAGTATACGGCATACCGTTTACAAGCAACAGAAATAGAGAAAGTAAGAACAGTCGCGACAAGAGCGGTGTAAACGACTAATTTCAGGGAACAGAAGGAAAAATTAAACGTTTGGAAGGCTTAGTTGAATTTAGAATCGAAATTTGGAATTCCTGACTCATTAAATGATGTTTCTCAAGAGGCAGTGAGGTCTAACGGTTCACTGAAAATATACAGTCACATGTTGGCTGTTCGTGTCGTGGCTGGCAGGCAGATGGAATTAGAAAAAACAATTAATACCATGATTGGGAAGTTTAAACATATTCCCGAGACATGATTTAATAGTGGAGAAGGATTATTAAAAATCGAGGCACATTATGCAGAGAGCATTGCAATCTTTGCCAGTATCCGAACGTAACAAGTACTTTCTCCAGGACACCCCCAAAATTTCATTTATGAAGTAAGCACACTATGAAATTAGAAATATCAACCCTTTTTGGTTATTATTATCGCACAACTTGTCTTTTACATAGTATTTCTTTTCGAAAGCAAATCTTACCATGCAAATAGGCGCAATAATTTATTCTGTGGAACTTAATGAAATATATCGTTTTATTTTAGAATGAACAGTATAAGACAGATCTATCTTCAAAATTCTTCAACAGTCTCTGATTTTTTTGCTTCACAAGCTGCAGGCAACTGATCCTAAACCAGATGGAGGAATCAGCTACACCGGGGCAATAAGCAACGAGGCAACCCACGCGCGACTACATCACGAATCAAGAACATTATATCCAGAGATGAATAAACCATAGACCTATGGTACGATCCATATTTTTATGTCCATAGTCTATGACTACATTTATGAAGAAGTAGACGGTGACCGCGCGGATTTTGATTTAGCTTCTCAATTTTGGCTACTAACTATTAAAAATTTGTAGTTCGTCCAAAAATTCAAATCGTGTCTCTCTTCAAATTGATCGATGATACACTTCATACAGAGCATCACATAAATGAATCGGTAGAGATCTCGAGTCGAAACAATATAAATCTACATTATTTAATGTCTTCATGATGCAGCATGGATTACCTTAAAAAATATGTTTAAGAAGATAGACGCAAAACATAATAACCACGAACGGGAAGTACAAAAACGAAGACTTCTTGGACAAGGGTATTTACCTGGGTACCTACAAAACCAAATTGTACAATTTCAGGCACAATTCAAATGTCGCCGAGACCTCTGAAGAAGTCAATAGCGCGGACGTGGTTGTAACGATCGATTAGCTAAAACTACTGCTGCACAATGGAGCAGTTGCGTCCCAAACGTACTAAAAGATTTTTGATTAGACATATTCCTGTTTTTGTCATTACAGAATAATCAATAAAAAGGACGCACTTGAGATCAGAGAAATTGTAAATATGTCAATTTATTATTACTTTTTTCATTTTTATCTGTATCAATATTAATAGTATTTTGTATATGTGGTAGAAAACTTTACATAACTGGACTGTTTTAGGTATTGTGTAATTAAGGTTGTATTTTCAATCAATCGCGGGGAGACGTAATCGCGCGGAAACACATCAGCGGGAGTCGTAAATTCCCGTTACGATTATAATAATCGACGTCGCGAATAGATCGATCTCCTGATTTCCGTTAAGATAATAGAGGTGGTTGAGGTGATATAGCGCTGCGATTAACAGGATTATAAACTATATATTTTCAACAAATTGATACAACGAACTTACGCCGTTGCGTATGATATATGTCGTAGACGACGATTTGGCGTATGAAGATGCGATACACATGCACAGTATTCTTTGTAGTTGACGTAGCAATAGAGGAGACTGATGTTCCGATCTCATGCAATTACGGAGGAAAGCTCGGTGTGGGTGTGTTTTCTTGAACGAAGAAAGCGGATTCGTTTCTCACACTTTTCGTTAATAAGGTGAGAGTAACGATATGTGATGCCTATTGGTTTCAGTCATGTTAATGAGTGGTGAGAGGAGACGGAAACCTCCTACCAACCTTGCTAGGGGGTGTCATTGTTTACAAAAAATCCGGAAAAAGCCGGATTTTCCGTTAGATAAATATCCACTTTTCCCGTTAGGTCACTGCCCGCAGTCTCCGTAATTTTTAAGAGCGCCTAATAAGCCTAAGGACCTTTCCAATAACCCTCTATAAACCGAAAACCTTTCTAGGCTTAAAAAGTCCTCCAGGACAAAAGGATTAACTTAAAACATGTGTTAAAATAATGACGTTAAAAAGTTAAAGTTTTATGGTGGGGCCTTAGATTTATTGAGGGCCTGTTTAATGGTGCTTGGGTTTTGACGGTCCGACAATGAAGGACGTCGCACGGATCATCTTGCGCCACGTAACATAGGTTTTGCTCACGTGATGTAATGAAATATGTGTCAAAATGTTTTATTATTTTTAATCATTTTGTACACTGCTTCTCTACATATTCTACAGCCATTTCTTGAACACGAGTCATGTCTTCCTCAGTACCATGCTGCTCTTCAAAATTTTTTTTATTATTTATTTATTTAAATTTTTACAATTTGTCCAGTAGGACATTTGGTAAAATATTATAGCGGTATACTAATATAACATGTGGGTGGCTACCCCCAGCGGGGTACCATTATCGTGTTTGTTAGGTTATGTCCTTGTGAGATCTGTTAGGTGTTTCCTTTTTAATCTTCTTTTTATGCTTGATGTGTCGACCGTTTCCGCTGCCAGCCGGTTTGGGTGCGTTGTATTTGTTTGGGTATTCTTTCTCTGTACCTTCTTGCACTTCTGTTAATCTCCTCCTTGACCATTGGTATTCCCAGGTCTTTCCGAATGTTCTCGTTTCTAACGTACCATGGCGCGTTTACTATTGTTCTGAGTATTTTAGATTGCGTTGCCTCTATTTTGGTTATATGGCTCATTGCTGCTGTTCCCCATAGTGCTATTCCGTACGTCCAGATTGATTTTATGACCATTTTATATATTTTTAGTTTGTTTTCTATGCTTAGTTTGGATTTTCGACTTGTTAGCCAGTACATTTGTCTCCTTGCCATCTGTATTTTGTCTGTTGTTGCTTTAATATGCTGTTTCCATGTGAGTCGTGTATCTAAGTGGAGTCTTAAGTATTTGACTTGCCTTGTTTGTATTATGTGTGTGCCATTTAGTACAATGTTTGGTGGTTTCTGTTTTCGCAGTGTGAATGTAATATGGTTGCATTTATCGGGGTTTGCTTTAATTTGTTTTGCTTGAAGCCACTTTTCTATTTTTGCGATATGTTCTTGTAGTAGTGTAACTGCTGTTGCAGGGTTAGTGTGCCTGACTAGTACAGCTGTGTCATCCGCGAATGTCAGTATTTTGCTATTGTTAGTTGTTGGTATGTTGGCCGTGTATGATGTGTATAAAATTGGTCCTAGGACGCTTCCTTGCGGAACTCCTGCCTTGATTTCTTTAACTTCAGAGTATGTGTCTTTGATTTTTACTATGAAGCTTCTTAAGTATGATTTGATTAATTGGTATCTCTGCTCCGGGAACTGTTTCCTGATTGATTGAAGTAGGCTAGTGTGGTTTATTTTATCGAATGTTTTTTCGATATCCATAAAGAGTGCCGTGCAGTATTGTTTTGTTTCCAGCGCCTGTAAGATTTCATTGACGAGTCTGTGCGCTGGTTCTATTGTGGAGTGTTTGTTTCTGAATCCGAATTGGTGATCCGGTATTAGCTGATTCTTCTCTATTATGGGGTTTATCCCCAAATAGTAAACTATTTTCTCTAGTATCTTAGAGAACATCGGAAGTAGTGAGATTGGTCGGTAGGATTTGATTTCGTGTGGGTCCTTGCCTGGTTTGGGTATCATTATGATTTGTGCCAGTTTCCAAGTTTTTGAAAAGTATTGTATTCTTAGTATTGCGTTAACTATTATTGTGATTTGTCTTATTGCTTTTGGCGGAAGGTTTTTTAAGATTTTGCCTTTAATTAGGTCGATTCCTGGTGCTTAATTATTTTTTGTTTTCTCAATTATGTTTCTGATTTCTTGTGCTGTTGCTTTGGGTATGGTGTAGTGATTGTCAGTTGGTGTACTAGTAGTTAGCGCGTCCTCGTCCGTATGGCTATTGTGGTTGCTGTTGTTGATATTGTGTGGGGTGAATGTGTTGCATAGGTGGTTGGAAAATTCTTCAGCTTGCTCTTCGTTGCTTCTTGCCCATTCTTCTGGTTGCTGGTACCAGTTTTATTGTCTTCTTTATTTTTTTTGTGGCTTTCCATAGGGAGTAGTTGTAGTTCTCGTGAGCAGATAGTGACTCGATGAACTTTGTGAACTCGTTGTTATTGTGCTCTTTTATTTTGTCTTTTATTTCTTTTGTGAGTTTGTTTAGGTGTTTTTTGTTTTCTTTTGTTCTTTGTTTTTGCCATTTTGCTTTCGCTTTTCTTTTTTCTCTAATTTTTTCGAGGATGTCTAGTGGAACTGTTTTTGTTTGTCTGTTGGTTGTTTCAGGTATAGTGGTTGCCCTTGCTGCTTCTTGGATAGTTTCTGTGAATGTTGTTACTGCTTGATCGATGTGTTCAGGTGTTTTCAGTGGGATGTTGCAGCTGATTTTGCTCTCTATTATTTCTTTGAATATTTGCCATTTGGTGGTTTTATTGCATAGCTTCTCTGTGCTGCTGTAAAGTATTGGTTTGTTTCTGTATTCAATTATTATGGGCGTATGGTCGGAGGTAAGCTCGAGGCTGGGTGCTATGTTTAGTTTATTTGCGTTTAGTCCCTTTGTAACTGCAAAGTCTAGCAGGTCAGGTATTTTGCTCAGGTCTGTCGGCCAGTATGTCGGTCTTCCTGTGGATAATATACTGAGGTTATTGTTTCTAATGTATTTTTCCAAGGTTCTACCTCGAGGTGTAGTGATTCTTGATCCCCATAGTGTGTGCTTTGAATTGTAGTCTCCCGCTGCAATATACTTGTCACCTAAGTGTCGAAAGTACTCTTCCCACATTTGCGTTGTAGTTTTGTGTCGCGGCGGTACGTATACTGCTGACAACTGCAGTGGGTGCTGTTAGTCTGTACGGTAACGGTGGTTGCTTGTATATGTTCCTTACTGACCTGACTGTGTAGGTGATGTTTAATGTTTTTTATTACTACTGCCATCCCTCCGTGTGCTTTCCCTGGAGGATGCTTGGTGTCGCATATGGTGTAGTGCGGTATTTTTATATAGCTTTTCATTGTGAGGTGTGTTTCTGAAACGAGTAGTATATCGATGTTGTTGCTATACAGGAATGTTTTAGTTTCTAGGGCCCTTTGTTGTAGGCCGTTAGAGTTCCAGGTTGCTATTTTAAGCGTGTCTATTTTTATTTTTTGCTCATCACGTTAGTAAGTAATTGTAACATGTCTGTTATCTGCTGTGTTTGCTGTCTGAGGAGTTCGTTTTGTTCGCTTATCATTTTTGTGAGTATTTCGGTGTTTTTTATGGAATGTTTTATTAACTCTTTGATTTCTGTAGCGTCGTTGCTGTGGTTGTTCTATTCTTGATTATCTAGGGGTGACGACCGGTTGACTATTTGCGCGTAGCTTCGGTTTTTGACGGTATTGGTGTTAGTGTGGTTATTGTTCATTACATGCTGTGTATTTGGTGCTGACATAGATTCTGTGTTGTCTTGTTGCGTGTGGAAATTGTTGTGTGTCCTGTTTCGAATCGGCGGGAAGAGTTTGCTTTGTAGTTGTTTTCTGACTACGCAGCCTTTGTAGCTGGCTTGTGTTCGCCGGGCTTCTGTTGCAGTAGTTTTTTGTGTGTCCGTATTGTTGACACCGCATGCATTGTGGTATATCTTTTCTATGTCTGGGTGGCTCGACTGTGATTATTGTGTTTGAGATTTTTTTAATTTCAAATTTTTCTTTGTTGTTGCTTTTCGGTTCTAACTCTATTAGGAATAGCGGTAGTGGTTGCTTAGTGTCAAATCTGGCTAAATTGTTGATCGTTCTTACCTGGTGTCCAATCTTGGCCAATTCCTCGCATATTTTGTTTGTATTTGTTTTGGAGTGTAAACCTCTGATTACTGCTTTGCAGCTCTTGTCGGATTTGGGTTGGTAAGTGTGATACCCAGCGTTTTCTTCCTTTAGCGCTTTAGTTACTTTTCTGTAGGTTTCTGGGGTATTAGTTTGTACTTTTACCTGGTCCAGTTTGAGCTGTTTGATAGTGCAGTTTTCTTTTCCTGCCGTGCTGTTTAGCAGATCAATGAGGGGGTCTATTATTTTTGCGTCTATGTAGATTGGTGGTGGCTTGGGAGTGTGTGTTCTTGGTTTTTCTGTAGGGTCTGTGTCCATCTCTTCTGTCAGTGAGCTGAAGGAGTTTTGTGTAGGAATTTCTTGTAGCCATTGTTGACTTTCTGTTTCTGTGGTCCTCCTATCGTTTGTGTTTGTGTTTATTTTTCTTTTTTTGCTGGGAGTTACAGTTCTCCAACTTTCGTTATGTTGTGGTAGGTCCTTGTTAGTATTGCTCTTTACGTCGTCTTCTTGTATTATTTCCATTTCTATTTCTTTTGTATTTGCGCAGTCCTGTACTTCTCTTGTTTTAATTGGGCTCTGTTGGTCTACTGCCCTGCTTATAGTGTATGTTTCTCCTTTGTTTAGTATTCTTATTGATGGTACTTTTTCCATCCTCGATTGGTTCTGTTGCTCTACTCTTGTCGCACAATGTCTGAGGCACTATGTTTTACGTACGCATAGCTCGACTGCTCGGGCAGAACTCGTTCTTCAAAATTGATGAACTTTTTAAAGAGGATCTTTACCTTTCTAGGCGGTAATGCCTGAACAACTGCTCTCTCTAGAACTTTCCTGTAAATACAAATTATTAGAAGATAAATTCTGTATGAAATTAAAAAGACAAAATATAGTTGAAAAAATATTTTTACCTTGCTATATCAGTATCATTAGATTTAACTAAAGAATCAACATAACAAGACCATATATCCACCTGTTTCGGATAAGAACTTAGAATTTGCTCAAACAGAGTTACTGCTCTCTCTTTATTTCTGTAGTGTACATACGTTCAGATGCTGGCAAAGATTGGAATGCTCTCTGCATAATATGCCTCGATTTGTCCCTCAAACCCATTTTTAGCAACCCTTCTCCACAATTAAATCACATCTCGGGAATACAGTTAAATTTTCCAATCATGATATTAATTGTTTTCTCTAGTTCCATCTGCCTGCTAGCCTCGACATGAACAGTCAACATGTGACTGTATACTTTCAGTGAATCGTTAGACTTCACTGCCTCTTGAAAAACATCATTCAGTGCTTTAGGAAATCCGAATTTAGACTCCAAATTCAACCAAACCTTCCAAACGTTTAATTTTTCCTTCTGTTCCCTGAAATTAATCGTTTTCACCGCTCTTCTTGCAACTGCTCTTGCTTTCTCGATTTCTGTTGTTTGTAAATGATATTCCATATACTGTAACCATACTATTGAACTGTCTAGACTAGCTAAAACTAATCTGTCGAACTGATGTACAGAATTTGGTAACTGGTTATTGGCGAGTGCTTCTTCTCTTTGACGTATTTCACGTTTCTCCTGTCTTTTTTGTTCTCGACGTTCAGCGGCACATAATTTCTTATTTCTCAGATTTGGTTTTTCTTCTACTTCATCTTCACTATCGCAAGATGACTCTTTATCCTGAAGGAGAGTTGAGTCAGCATATTTCAAATCTTCTTCGGAAGCTTTGGTATCTTCCAGTTTAATCTTTTCTTCTCCTGTTTGTTCAACACACATTCTCTTTGAATATTCCTTTTCTAAATCTTTCTCTGGTTTTTCTCTGTTTCGTTTCCCTTTGTTTTTCATGTTTCGTCTTCCCGTAACTTTTCAATTTTTATTTTTTTGGCGAGTGCCACGTACTCTTGATTTTGCTTCTTTCTTTTTAAGTTATTATTATCATCCGATTTCTCTCTCACACAACACTTCTTTTCAAATGCAGATTTTATGACGCTGAGAGGCATAATATCGGATTTTTTGAAATTTAATGAGGTGTAACATTTAATTTTAGAATGAATAGTATAAGGTGTTAGATCTGGCAGTAAACTATTTATGTGACGACGTACAGGTATCGCAGCTAAAGTTCCGTTGCCAATACCTTGAAGGAGCATCAGGATAAACCAATTTGTCACCATTAAGATTCTACCACGTAGCAATTTACCGTCAGGAAATTGTATTTGCTTATTTTGTTTGGCACTTATTTTGGCACTTATGCATTATTAACGATAACGTGGTCGATTGGACAAGCTCGTGTACGTAATTTTTCCATATAATCGTCCCAGAAATTTTGTCCCCTATTTTTTTATTCTCAGAGTAATGATTCTTAGACACTATACCTAGCAAGTTATTCTGCAATTGAACAACCAACCAATCAGGCGTAATTTTTTCAATCTCTCCAGTAACTCTCTGCCCTAATTTGACAGATACAATGGGTCTGTTTTTGTAATATGAATTCCTTGAAAGTTCTACTAATTTATTAAAATACAGGATCAATGGATTCAATGTATATTTTCTTTAGCGGTAATGTTAGTCTTAATTGTTGTTCTTTCCTGTTAATAGAAAATATTTTTGCCAATAAAATTTGGTTTGTGTGCAGTAGATTAAAATTACTAACGTTACTATGGGACACATATCCAAATGGCGTATATTCTGCAACTGGAAAAATAAGTCTTATACCAGTCTTATACCCATATCCTTGATCGTACAAGGTATACAGTCTCCTATTTTCAGTTTTTCAAAATTCCTGTACCTTCCTTGAGTTGCAAAAGTCCTAGTTAAAATTAAATTAGGTACTGTAGCAAATAGAAGAGCTGAAAGTGTATGACCAGAAACATATTTTGATGCTAGTAGAGCTGCAATCTCCATACAAGGTGACATGTGACCATCTAGTAAAAATCCTGTACTAACAGTTTGTCCTTTATATCTACTGACTCTTAAATATAATCCCTGAGCGGATGATTCTATTATTGTGCCCTCTACTTCTTCACCAATATCGAATGTTGCTTCTTCAACTTTTATGTCTTGATTAGCCACATTTAGAACTACTTTTCCCGAATCTGTGTTCACTGTTTGAATTTTTACCAAAATTGTTTGTCCAGCTGAATAGTTTCAATTTACGTTAGATGTTTCCAGCTCGAGGGCAGTATGTGGAATCCAACCTTTGACATCCCCGAAAAACTTTACCAATATTCCACGCTTATGTATTTGAACGATAGTTGCGTGGTGTTTCGAGTCAATTTTCGCGTCTTGTATGTTTCCTAAAATGGGCAAGTCACTCGTTATTAAAGACCTTTTCAAAGTGAGATATACTTTTTTCGGCCTATATAAAGGAACAAGACTCTTGCTTCTACTTCTTTGTCGACTTTCAGCTTTTGTAAGGGACTTAGATCTTCGTCAGATATATGATCTGGTGGAATTTGAACATTAAATTTACCAAGTTGTACATTAACGAAATCATTCAGTTTATCAATATTTGTAATCTTTACATTTACCACGTCGCCAGGTTTAAATGTTATATAGTAAATGACAACGTACATATTTTATAAACTGGCACATACAATCGTTTAGTGTAATGGTCGGGGTATCTACGTGTACTCTCTAAGTCACAAGTTAAGTAATTGCGAAGGCATATTAAGTTGAGTTATAAGTTTCAATTCCAACGAAGTAAGAACCTAATCCTTCTCATTCGCGCAGGCGAGAGAGCGGGAATCAAAGACTAATGTAAAATAATGCCTAGCATAATGCTAATACCACGTACCATATAGTTGCTGAAACTTTTATGCTTCATACATAGACATAAACATAAATTGTTTCAATATAAATATTAATAGTAAATATTAATTGAATGAATATAGATAACAATGACCACTATAGGTTTCATATATGAAGTATTAGACCGAACGAGGTATGAAATATACAAGATATAGTACTCCTTATAACATTTATAATAAAACAATCGTCTGCTCAGATTTAATTTTTTCAATTTATAAAAATATGAATTTACACAAACACTCGCACTTTACTTATCATTACTTCCACAACAACGTTCTCTTTCTAAAGTTCAGATTTTCGTAACTGCAGATAAACGTGACACCCACATAGGCACGCATCATTTTTTTGTATTCTGCTACAATAGCACTTGCTACAGTTCTGCTCGTAAAGAAATCTGACAGGCGTGTAATAGACAAAAAATCATTTATCAATAAGAGGAAGCAGTCGCGAGCGAGTCAGTTATAATTCGAGTTTCACGAGTTATTAACGGTAATTAACGGAGTTATACGAGTTATCGAGTCATATGCGAGCAATCATACACTGTTTTTACGAATACGTTTGTACGAGCGTCTCTCGACAGTACTTATATTTGTCGGAGATGAAAGAACACCGGAGCTTTTGGAATTTTGGATAATCCCGCAACATTATAACCTAGAGTCTACTATAGCTGTAATTAAACAATTGTAGTTGTTCAATCCGATTGTAATTGTTCGAGATTAGTGATAGCGAGCTTTGGCTCGAGGCGACAGTCCGTCGCCTAACGTAGTCGCGGCCAAGGGATGAACGCTTTGTCTAACAAAGGTATGGAGTAATTCTATAGCCCTCCTTAAAAGAAATATTCGTGGCGACACGCGACAGTAAACATTCCAACGGTTTCCGTCCCGTGGCTCGCCACACGCAGACCCTATTCTTCGAGTAAGATGATTGCCAGATGTCGATGCGTCTCCGCAGTACATGTTCGGCTAGCCCGAGGGCCCGTAATAAATCTTAAGGTTTAGTTAACTAAAGTCCTTCAAACAGACAAACAGTCTTTGTCCCAGCTACGGGAAGATAGGGGAGACATATTTTTTAACGAACGGCGTCTCCCACTAGCAACTTTCCCTCGAGGGCGGCTAGCATCTTTTTCTAACCACCGATATGGAGATTGACCAATTAGCAGCAACGTCAATTTCCCTTACTTCCTAAACGAAGGCTTTCCTCGACGAATCCGATGATCTCGTGTCCTTAGACACACCCCAGTATAGTTTTCCTCTGTGGAATAATCGGGACGGGACGCGCATTCTTTGACGCGCTCCCGTCGACTAAAGAGTAACGTCTTTACGCTCAGCAATTATCGTTTACGAGTCAGACTTAGATTCAGCGAGAACGCCTATCTGTCATCCCGTTGACCGCGGATTCGTTATTGAACCTGAGATCACTGCCACTAGTGTCGCGAACGTCTCACCGCCGTGATAGATTGTCAAACCTGTGTTATTCATACCTGTGTCAATAAATCGTATCTTCGTTACACCGCAACGATGGCTACCTTCAACGAAGACTCCTCAAACACCGACAACCCTATCCCCCCTGCTTCTCCGACATATAATTAATTAAAAAGGGGGAAATATAATTCTGTAATATCGTAGAATAGCTTTGATTGAAGATCGGCTGAAATTAGAAAACACCGTGTACGTCGTCTTTTTGTAGTTTGTTTACATCCAAGAGCGCCTAGTAACAGTGACGCGAGAAAAGATAAACAGCGTCAAAACAGAAGTACGGTTTCATATTTCAAGGAGTGGCAATCGAGAGGCCAGAGCATGTGAGCCAGAAAGTGTGTGCGTGTGCGTGTGCGTGTGCGTGTGCGTGTGTGCGTGTGTGTGTGTGTGTGAGAGGACGAGAGCAAGAGCGAGCACGACCGAGCAGGAATGCATTGGCGAGGGTCAGAGTTGATCGAGACGTCGAAGCATAGAGTCGTTAGAATTGTCGAGTGTTAGAGTTGCTAGTGAGAGAGAGAGAGAGAGAGAGAGAGAGAGAGTTACCAAATATAAAAAATACGAGCGTTGCATTTAGTTTTCCTGTTAATCAAACATCGTTTCTCTGTCTAACTAATATCTGTATTTTCAATCCATTATTAATAAATTATAATTAATCGGACAAAATTACACCTTTAATATATTCCGATATTACATTACCGTGATGTAATATTTATCATGCTTATTTTGTACGTAAAACGAATCGTTGGAATATTCCCGAAGCTAACGAAGCATTTCCCAAAAGTTAAACCGAAGAAATTAACGCGAATAGTTAAGTGAAATGTTTCCATTAACTTGCTGACCAACCGGCAAATAAAAAATCATAAAAATTGTTTCAATGTGTTGAGGTCACGCATAACTTCTTTTTTCATTGACGATTACCAAACAGGTAAAATTTCGAAATTGTACGAAGGCCACGTGACCAGATCGTATTGGAATTTGAAGTGCATGGAAAAAGACAACTCGAAGTACAAACCTTGAGCTGTACTACTCGAAGTACAAACGTGAACTAATGGATGCAGAAAAGCAATTAACGCCAAACATCCGAACAGCATCTTGGAGCCCGTCATTGTTCTGAAATAAAAGAAGTGACGAATTAAAAAGACGCAGGACTAATAATAATAAAGGAAACTTAGTTCGTATTATAAATTGAATTTACATCAGAAAAGAAGCACGATCAAGCGAAACAGATCGTAGAAATGACAAATATCATCGATATACGTTTCAGTGTAATTTCACTTTTGAAAATTATTTAGTTTAATACGATCGTATTCATCGCTCTGAAACTTTCATTGTGCTGCAATTTGTGCTGCGTCTTTTTAATTTCTCTATCTTTCTGTGTTTTCGGAAAAATTACTTGAAAGATTAAGAATTGCTTGCCTTATTTTATTTTCGATTAGTTAGGATTTGATTATTCCAGGTAAGCTTTATTATTTATAACAGGTTTTATCACTTGTTTATTATTTAGGAGTTTGTTATTTTAGGATTAGTACCTTTTAGGATTTCTTATCCTTCGAGTTTCTGTTTCAGATATCTAGGTCTATTTCAAGATGTTTTATTACATTAGGATTATTTATTCGATTAAGATAATTTAAGAGTTTCACAATGTACAAAGAAATAATCGCGTGAAATTTAGATTTATGCTTTAAACGTATTAAACACGCGGTAATTTCAATGTCTATAGCCTCGAACGTGTTCTGATTAGTTGTGTCATTGTCTGTGACATTGAAATCACAAAAATCCATTGCAAGTGTGCTGTCATGCAATGTGGATGTAATTGGGTTTTTTGGGTATTTCATGTATCATCTGATTTGTACAGTACTATTTTAACGCAAGGACAGGAAAGTTATTATATATTTCCCGTCCATTATTTGAATCGTTGTGAAGTGTAACGAATTATATTCGATTCGAGGAGATGTTAATGAATTACCCATTTCATATGTAATTACATGGAAATAAAAATCATTGCAAAAATAATTGATCTAATGACAACGGAATTTCCAATATTTTTTTGTTTCGTCACGTCTTTTTCATAATATATCTTTTATAGGTACGTGATTTATTAATCGTTCGAATGGAAATAATTATTCGTATAATATTCAAATGATTCTAGCCATAAAATAAATTAAAACGATACCTGTCAATGATATGCAATCTGCGTATGACGTCAACCTCGATCTATGCTTATACAAGAAATTTTATCAATCAATGACTAGATATACAATAATCAAATATTATAAAATTTCCTGAAAACCTTTAGGTGTTAATATTAAGGTGTTAATATCTGTAGTATCGTGGACGAAAGGCCTGGGAAATATCGGACGAACTATGAACAGTGTCGCGAGAGCCGAGGCGCCGTCGGGCCCATCAATGTGTCATCGGTCTTTTCAAGTGCATAGTTTCGTGGAAAAGACCTACGTGACCCTGGCCACGAGCGTCTGCAGAACACGTGTGCGGTGGGCCTAGGAAAAGGGCAATAGAATGCGACAACAGTTAGTCGAAAAGCAGAGCGCGAGTCGAGAAACAGTGTACGAGTCGAGAAACAGAGTGCGAGTCGAGAAGCCGAGTGCGAGTCGAGCGGAGACGGAGGTTGCGAGTGGCGTTGCCGAGAGAGTGTGGATTGCGCTGTGTTCTGTACGTTTGGTATGAATAGTTCAAGTTAAGCCACAATCGTCTTTTCTGTCTGATTAACATCTCTATTGTCCACTTTTGTAAACATATTACATCACGATATTACATATCTTTAATATTTGCAAGTTATTGTTTAGCGCTAATTAGTTAGAATGTAACAAGTGGTGTACCAGAATTGAGATAATTAAGCCACACGAACAATCTTATTTAGATCTTTTTAATTTTTTAATTCTCTTTTGCTCTAATACTTCGTAAAATTAATCTTCATTAGCTACTACACTTCATAGAATAACAAGAGATAATTTTTCTTATATAACGTTTCATTCATAAAATCTATCATTAAAGTACATCTTCATAAAAATATCATTCCATACTAACGGTATATTTGGTGTCATACGAGATAACAGTTACCAGTGATGACATATGTAACTTTATAAAGATATCTCGTTTTATTATATATTAAAAGAATGTACTCATTGCTGCTATATTTCAGATGAAAAAAAAGGAGGCAATGATTTTACAGTAAAATCGTTCGTTTACAACTGATTCATTTACATTTCATGATAATACTGTGCATTCTGAATATGCTATGATTTGGTTTAAAATAATAAATAGTCCATTCTTGCATACTATTGCTCCAGCTTTACTTGTATTTTCGATATTGGTATAAATAGAAAGACAATTAATGTCGTTCGAGTCTATTTTCGGATCATTTATATTACGTTTAATCCATATAGTTATTATATGAGACATAGTATCGTAAAATTTGGAAGAATAAAACGTTCGTACAGGATGTACATTTTATAAGAACTCCAACAAATCTGCGTGTGCACCTAAAATACAAACTGATAGTGATTGTTCATAAGTTTATATACATTATCTAATGTCAATCGAAGGTATCAATTCTTTTTCTCCATAAGAGTACTTTTTCATTTATATGTGTTCAAAAATACATGTGCTCAACCGTGAAGCATATGTCACCTACAACGAAAAAGAGTTTTCCTATACTTAATATTTCCTTTATATACCTATGAAAGTCTATTCTTCGCGTAGTATGAAATTATGAATAAATCTGGAATATTGTTCAATCTGAAAAGAAAAATAACTTATTGACATCATTCATTGATACGAGATTCAGAATGTTTGTTTTGTCTTGCAGAGAAAGAAGGCAGCCCTTTCTTTTAATGTGAAATAGAAAGCGAAAATTTGAAAACAGATTTTTTGGAAATTTACTTGCAAATATCGTTTTCAATATCGTGATTTTCTTCCCAATGGTACTGTACTTTCAAATTTTCCAGTATCCCTCTAAAAACAAAAAGTCGAACCTCGTTATTATTAACGTAGGCATTACAAGGAAGAGAAGTATTAGAAAGCAGCTCCTTTTTATTATGGATTTCTTTATAATCATGTAAATAAGAAATTCCGGAAATTTTTTCCTCAAGAATTTAATTCTTGTGTTTTGATTGATAATTATTACACTGCATACTAACTTTTCGCATACTGTTCGCGTCTAACAATTTCCTAATAATAACTACTTCAAAATTACATATGTTCTTGCACGAATTCAAAAGTACGTATGATACAATTACAATTGATTCTAAAATAATAATTATTTAAAGATATTAAGATACTAATTAAACGTTTCACTATATTTCAAAATCTGGAACAACAAATTTTTATTTATAAAAAATGAAACTGTGTTTATATATTCTTTGTCATGATGCTATTTCTTATTACCATGTCGACATTTTTTAAAATTCATTTTGTTATCTCTACGCAATATGAAAATTCATATACTGCTTAATATTTTTTACATATTATCCATCCACCGCATGATATCTCCTGAAAAATCAAAATATTAATGTTATATTATTACAATGCTTCTTAAATTTCAATTTTTGACAAATTTGAAATCCAATATATTTTGCACAATTGTTATTTATCAAAAAATTCTAAGTTAGTAACTTTCTTTTCAAATGGCAAATAACATATACTTTGACTTACCTGTAAGTTTTTGTTCCTAATCATCATTTCCTCTTATAGAACATCATTATTGTTCTTATAATTACTACCGGTGTCATAGATATTGTAGTGGCTACAACTGAATTAATAGAAAATGATAAATAACTGTGTATAACACTAACACATAACTGTGTATAACAATGACACATAACTTTTACTTACATATCAGTCGATAAGGGATTACTGTGATATCCTGTTGATGTTTCTTAAGGCACTTGATTAGGTGTGATACGGTATCATTCCTTATGGTATACTGTAGATAAGTATTTTAGAAAATGACAAGAATAAATCTAAATTATTCAGAGGTTCCAGTTTCGACTTAGACATAAATACAGGACCATTCGCAAAGAAGAAAGGGTGCGTTTCTACAGCCTCGTTATAGTAACCATGAATACCAATCTCTGAATTACTGGTTACTAAACATAAATATCCTATAAAATTTAATATATTTCTTTAATTTTTAATACATACATGAGTTAGTAGTTCTAAATTATGAATCATCCTACCTGTGATATTACACTTTTCCTTATAATATCATCACTCAAGTGAACAACATTAAGATCATGTAAACCATGTCATCCTATCTTACTGTGAAGATACTTAGTTATGTTATCTAACATTATAAAAATATCATCAAATTCAAGTCCTTTTATTCACATCACATGGCCACGACGATCTGGTTCTTCGTTATATAATGTTCTAAAATTTGTCGTACATATAGGATGTACAAACCGTGATATCAAGGTATCAGTTCTTCCTTCCCAAGGGACAGTTTCATTAAAATTCTGATAGAATTAAAAATTAATTATTAATATTCTAACAATCATATATGTTAAATACATTATAGTCAACGATATATACCTGAGCGAATGTAGGGGTGATTCCTTGATAATTATAAATGTCATCAGCCCACATCATTGTGCCACTTCTTTGTACTCCAGCCTCTAGATTAACAGCCTAAACAAACATACAAAATTTTATAGAAGCTGTACAAAATATAGTATATATGCGCAATATTGAAGCGTTCAAGGGGATATAAAGGTAATGTACATCACATACACGTGTACTCTCATGCAACAAAATACAATTAGATTTAATAGTATAAGCTCTTTTATTCATCATAATAGATTGGAAATTTAAGTGTCTTACGAGGGTGAGTAAAAAGTTACCCGCTCTGTCGGTGTAGAATTTATTTTAAGCAATTGTCAAAAAAGACATACATCATTTTTTGACATAATCACTCAATTTCTGTATACACTTTGTCCATTTGCTGAAGGACCTTCGTATTTTCTTATTAAAAAATGTTTTGGGCTGAGCTGCGAACCACGAATGCATCGTCGTCTTCACCTTTTCATCAGCTTTTTCGGCATCCATCTCGCACAAACTTTTTAAAACCCAAATCTGTCGTGCACTATTGCATAAGCAGAGCCGTGGCTGATTTGCAAATGATTTGCCACATTATCCAGTGTCACCCGTCTATTCCATAGATAGCACGTTCAATGTTGTCATCGTGGATGTGGACGGGCGTCCAGCTGTTTTTTCATAACACTTGTGCGATCTTCTTTGAACTTTTGTGCCCATTCAAACACACTTCGTGACAAAACACTTTCTCCATAATGTGCATTAAATCTTTGATAAATATAGGCATCAAACAAAACCTCCGACCACAAGAAACGAATCACAGCATCCTGCACTGTTTTCCTGCAAATCACCATTGCAAAGCGCCATTACTCGCGCAACGGTCACAAACGAATTGACGTAACACAATGAAACCTACGCAGCAGCACTGAACAGATATTGACGTCATACGAAGAGTGCAGATGGATCAATACGGTCGACAGAAGTTTTAACTATCTGGAGTGCGGATAAATTTTTACCGAGAGTCGTATAGGAATCTATAATCTGTAAGTACACCTTTGGCTGAATGGAAATTTCTCTTACATATAGTCAAAAATGCAGAAACAGTGTATTGAATTGGAAAGTGATAAAAAATAAGTGAAGTTTCGAGGTTGCATGTGCTTGCATGAGTACACAGGACGTTTTTAGCGAATAAAAAATAATTTTGAAAGACACGAGACTTATCTTGTATTTTATGTACTCTCTGTGTCCGAATTTCCAGAAGCTCTCTATCTTATGAAGTGTTTTAGATTAGCCGGAAAATTTTGTATGTACATACAAGAAGTATACGATCTAAGTGGAATATTCCATTATTCTCTTGATACAACAGAAACGAAATTTACAGAACTTCTCAGAAAGTTGGTTTATTATTACCAAATTAATAGAAATAATATACGTTTATCATCTTTACATACCTAAGTCGTGGAGGTTTATCGTGCGTAAAAAATTAGTGTCGTTTCAAAGTTACATTTCGTACATTTTAAGCCTATAATTTGTAACGTACAAAACAATGTAAATTTGAGCTGTTTCTTATCTCCACAATAAGAAAATCCAACTTTACGTTTTTACACAATGATATTTATGGAACAGTAATATCATATTATTGCATCGCTTGGAGAATGAAGTCAAGGTACGATGTGACCCTAGTGTAAACGCTGGGATACCCAGCTGTGCCGCACTTATAAGCATAAGACACAATACCTATTAAATACGAGGTTCATTCATGTTGTATCAGCAGTGGTCCGCCGCGGTCAGCCTGAAAGGATCGTTAAATTTTTAATCAAAGATACTGAAATATATCGATCAAAATTGTATTGAAATTATACTTATATACAGTAATAATCTTCTATTGATTTGTGTATTGAAATACTCCAATTTATAATGTACATGTTATATGTATTTTGAGCAAAACTAAGATTAGAAGGAAATTAGATTAAGTACCATAATGAGGTGTGAGAAGTGGGCAAGACTATTAAATTGTGTTTATCTATTATTTCTAATGTTTAAGACGTCGATTTGATGTTAATTCGAATTGACGTGTCTTCAGATACCGTATAGTTTGTAGTAACTCTGTAACTTAATTACCGTACAAGAATCCTCTCCACCCTGAGCATGTTCGGCGCATATTATACCATCAGTGATATCAGGTGCATTAGGAAATTTGGAATAAGCTATTTTGCATTCGGCGTTCTTAATCACTGGCATTTGTACTTCCATTAATGCATTACGTCGTGGTCGTCCTACGAAGAAAATAAGAAAGATATTTAAGACTGGAACTGTTTAATTTTATTATAAAATTGATATCACTTACTATATCTTAACGCTCCCCATCCAGCAACAAGGGGGTTATAGCCGACGAAGTTGCTCTTTCGTAGGGGATCTTTCGTACAAATGGGATATACGTACCCTGAAAAATAAAAAAATAAATGAAAATGCAGGAAACGAATGACCAAAAGTATGAGAAAGAATTGTACACGCTTTATGACACAATATATGTGTACAATAAGAAATTTCAGGATATGATACTTCAGTAATACTCAATAGCATATATATATATATATATATTCTAATAATTTTTTTTTTTTTCTAAAGCAAATCACATTTATCATCTGATATATTTTTTGAAATAATTTCTGTCTGTACATTTTCTTCTTTTCCCTTACTCCTCTTTCTCTTTCTAATGAATTCTTT
Organism: Bombus bifarius; assembly: GCF_011952205.1. NCBI lineage: Eukaryota > Metazoa > Arthropoda > Insecta > Hymenoptera > Apidae > Bombus > Bombus bifarius. The sequence goes on from NW_022884985.1 coordinate 22,398, forward strand.
TTATTCCGTAAAATAGTTTTTGTATATTCAATTTTGTTAAGTGCAATCCTTATTTCTGATAACTTACTTTTATTAGATAATTCTTGTGAATCTTCTACTACATCTTCCATATCATTTTGAGTGCGGCTTCTACCTTCAGTAAATTTAATATCTTGAACCGTATCATTAATTTCAATAGCTCTTTCGGCATCAAGTAAATCGCACTTATTATTTAATATACCTTTTGAATTGACTTCTGTCTCTGTAGTTTCTTCTTTTGTATCTTCTTCGAGTTTTCTTCGTTCTTCTAATCCACCCTTCTCATTTTCTAGGATCTTCCTTGTTGTTACGCCGCCTAAAACATCTGCACGCCAGCCCGCGCCAGCTCGCGCCACCGGACAACAACCAGCCTGCGTAACGTCACTTCGACCCTCAATAAACCTAAGGACCCACCATAACTTTCACTTCCCTGTATTGTTTCGCCATGTGTCTTCAATCCGTTTGTCTTGAAGAATTTCTAAAGCTTAAAAATATTCTCGAAACACAGTCGGTTTTTAGAGAGGTCCTTGGGTTTATTAGGCGTACTTAAAACACGGAGAAAGCGGGTATGCACCCATTAGGAAAATCCGAATAGCCCTCTAATAAAACAAGCTATGTTTTCCTCACGCACACAGTCATCTATCCACCACGATGGTAGGAGACTTCCTACTCATCCCTTCGAGCAGTAGTGCAGGTCATGACCAATCGACACCGCGGTTCGTTACCCTCACTTTTCCTAACGAAAGTGGGAACAACGAATCCGCGTTCTTTAGACACAGGGGCACACCCACACCGAACTTTTCTTCTGTATTAGAAAAAGAGCGACAGTCAGTCTAAAAACTAACGCCTAACGCGGCAGTCTACACATAGCGCGAGAGTCGCATACTTCACGAAAATCTTTTGTCGGTTCTCGGTGTTGTCGAACATACATGTAGTATCGTGGACGAAAGGCCTGGGAAATATCGGACGAACTATGAACAGTGTCGCGAGAGCCGAGGCGCCGTCGGGCCCATCAATGTGTCATCGGTCTTTTCAAGTGCATACTTTCGTGGAAAAGACCTACGTGACCCTGGCCACGAGCGTCTGCGGAACACGTGTGCGGTGGGCCTAGGAAAAGGGCAATAGAATGCGACAATAGTTAGTCGAGGAGCAGAGTGCGAGTCGAGAAACAGAGTGCGAGTCGAGAAGCCGAGTGCGAGTCGAGCGGAGACGGAGGTTGCGAGTGGCGTTGCCGAGAGAGTGTGGATTGCGCTGTTTTCTGTACGTTTGGTATGAATAGTTCAAGTTAAGCCACAATCGTCTTTTCTGTCTGATTAACATCTCTATTGTCCACGTTTTGTAAACATATTACATCACGATATTACATACATCTTCTCTCCTAAATATATTATAGTGCTAAGTCCATTAATACATTAATTTCCATTATAAGAGCCCTGCTCTAGCGTACATATCTATCACATCTTCGTGCGACAAGTTGTTGACTATTTATTTCTCTACGTCAGTGTAATCTAAGTGTTGGAAATATATAATTTATAATTCAGTGAATCACAGTGTTATACAAACTCAATCACCCCTATTATCTCAACGGAAATCAGTCGCTGCTTTCAATATATATATATATATATATTTGAGGACTTACTCGAAAATGGCACCTCCTCCACCAATCTAAGAATGGCAATATTATGATTGTGTATGTTTTCTATTCCATCCATATGTGCACAATGTGCTGCGGTCAAAACATGCCTAGCCGTTATCAGGGAACCTCCGTACTTCCATAGTGGTTTGTCTGGGTTTCGGGGATTACGAAAACTTAATGCAGCGATCCATGGCCAAGCGCCTAAAATGCAATAGTCATAGTTGTGAATATACATAATTTTTTCTCACATAATGAGTAACAACGATTATTATCTATTTGATATTCGATCATACAGCAGACGATAAGTACATACGTACAAATACTCTGAAATAGAGATTTGATAAAGACAGAAATTAAATTTTTATTCCAGTGGAATACAAATTATTAAATAATTCTATATAATTTCTATTTGAACTATACTGAACTATAAAGTTCAAACGTGTAATTTCTGCCCTAACAGTTTTTGATCTCTATCTATATTATTACTCCTATATCAATTTTTTATTTCAAGCAAAAAGATACTCTTCCTAACATGGAGTAGAAGAAAGAAATAATTCAAGTTAATAAGTAAAGTTACTACCGATAAAATCATAGCATTATTATTTAGTCTAATTGAAATGTACATTGATGTGCTGTTTAATGCCTTTAAAGTTCATTCTTTGCAGTAAATGGCTTATTATTAATCGGAAAGAAAGACATAAAACGTGCCTTTTTGATTGTCCGGTGTGGTACATTCTGGATCAAACAATTTTAAAACATTTATACAGTTCAAAGATGCGTAAGAAAGCGACACCGATTACTCAACTTTCGAAGTAAAAAGCCGATCAAGTCCACCGGATTGCCCTACAGACACGTATTAATCCGTAAGAGTTAGTCAACATGTTGATAATAATTATCTAAAGAAACTTTTCACGTGAAAATATAAAATTTTAATTGATTAGATATTGTGTTAGCCATACTTAAGAAAGAAAATGAGAATGAATGAAATGAAAGAAAAGGACTACCTTCAACCTCATTTTTTAAATAAACACTTTGTCAGTTTTGCGGTAAATAAATTCTTAGGAATTCAGGACAGTTTTTAGTGAATCATTTTGTTTCGACCGTTCGCGGAGAGACGCGATCGCGAGATAGCACGTCAACGAGAGTTGTAAGTTCCCGTTACGATTAAATAATCGACGCCACGAACTGATCGATCCCCTTATTTCGATTATGATAATAAGGGTAGTTCAATGAAATTCCACAGAATTAACACAAATAAAATAATGTTTATTTCAACAACTTATTAACTAGAAAGATATAAATGGAACAAAAAAAATGTAACTGCGTTTTGGTTGATAAGTAATGCGCGACATACCACATGTGTTGACGGTTCGACTTCTCGAAAAGTTCTGAACGCCTTTCGATTTTTTTCGTTTTTTCTGGAAGGCGACCCCCACTACGTTCGGATCACGCCACATTCTTTTACTGCGAGGTAAAATACGGGCCACGAGTCGACGTTTCTGGAAGTCGCCCTGCTTAATGAACCACGCGCTTGCCACTACAATGTTTGTTTGCCGGGCAGACGCGACGATCCGTCTGCGACATTATAGTGGCGCTATCGATAGTTAAGAATATGACCTATGGTAAGCCGCATGGCGTAACATTCTCCCCCCGTTGAGAGGGTACCGATCAAACTAGGGAGGTGTGGTTGAAGTTCCCATCTTATTTCGTCTCGGTGGCTAGTTGTTCGGGTTTCTCGAGATCGGGTTGAATTGGCAGGGGGACAAGCCTTTTGACGCCCCGATCCAAAATGCTCTTTGCCGTCTGAACTGTAGCTGTCCGGATGACACCATCGGCGCCTGGATGAACCTTGATAACTCGGCCCAGAGGCCAATGCATGGAGGGAACGTTGTCTTCTCTGAGGATGACGATTGTGCCCTTTTGGATGCTGTGTCCACCCTTGCTCCATTTATTGCGGTTGGTTAGCTCGTTCAAATACTCCTTATGCCAGCGGTTCCAAAAATGTTGTTTAAGCTGTTGGATATGCTGCCATTTGGAGAGTCGGTTCGATTGAATGTCTCTGAAATCTCGATCACGTAAGCACATTAATGAATCGCCAATGAGGAAATGTCCGGGAGTGAGGGCTAGGAGATCATTTGGATCGGTGGAGATAGGAGTTAGCGGGCGGGAATTGAGGACTGCTTCTATTTCTATGATAAGAGTATTATGGTGTTAAGCTCATATGTTTCTGTTTCTCCACTCGCGCTGCGCCATAATATCCTTTGATATTTCCGATCCTCTGGTCGTACGAGGAATTGCCGATACATTTTCTCGATGTCGCCAGTGAGTACGTACTGATGAGCGCGGAATCTAATTAATATACAAAATAAATTGTGAATTGATTCGAGAATATAGGATTTCCCCATTTTCATGATTATCGTGATTTTTGTATAAATATATTTTTTAAGATACTAATAATTGGGTACTTATAAATTAGTATTATCAATTATTTTGCATTTATAATTCCGCCTCTAGTATAAGTGTTAATTGAAAACTAACTTTATGTTTCAAAAAGTACTAGCAAAGTCGTTGAGTAACAAGCCACTGATGCTAACACAACTAGCATTGTCGTAATTAAATATTTCTAAATATTCATTTTTCATTTTGAACCTGTAGAAACAATTTATTATATATACTATTAGCTAAGAAATTGCATATTTAATTAAGTCGAAATATAAAACTTAGTTATTTTGATAATTTAGAAAATAAAAAACTGACAAACATTTCAATTTAATTTATGGTTGGAACAAAAGACAGTTATTTTTCATTAATTGAAATATTGCAATGCAGAGTACTTTCCTAAATACGGCGAGAGTATTCCTGATGGTGAAACGAGCGTTGCTTCATCGAACGCAGCTAAAGAAAACAACATCTATGTAGTTGGTGGTACGATGCCTGAAATAGAGGGCGATAAATTGTACAATACCTGTACTATTTGGGGTCCCGATGGAACTTTGATAGCAAGACACCGAAAGGTAAGTAATATATTCCT